>NC_143157.1:3366208-3666208 GCF_041381405.1 Jatropha curcas | reverse complement strand
TTAATCCCAATAACCATCATCTTGGGCTACCTTAATTAGAACCAGCCCTTTAATTACATGGGCCACATATAAATTATTAAATAATCTAACAATCTCCCACTTGGCCCTTGTGCATTTCTTGAATCTATCATGTTCACCTTAATTAGAATTAAGTTGATCGGATTATGGCGGTCACAAGTCATTAATCGACATGATTCCTTCCACATATCACAGACCACTTCAATTCATAAAATTTTAATGGAGAAACTATTCAACAAACAATACATTGTTACAATCAACTGTTATTGTTATCTCACTCAAACCATTATTGTATACATCTATAATGTGGATAACACATAAATAAGCAAAAACACATCTTTAATTGAATTCCCAAGTGTCACAATAATATGAGCAAAACAACCATATGTATATATATATACAAGTTTAACCATCATGCTAACAAGGACTTATCTATAATGCCCATCCTATCAACATGGCCAGTGAAGATTTTGGGCGGTAGGCCTTTAGTTAGCGGATCCGCTATCATCAGATCAGTACCGATATGCTCAATTGACACTTTGTGTTTTTGCACTTCTTCTTTCAGAGATAGGTACTTTATGTAACGGCCCAGGCCATGTGTGATATTGTCCGCTTTGGGCCACACAGACCCGCACGGTTTTATTCTTGGGGGAAATGGGAAACTTCCCAGGAGGTCACCCATCCTAGGATTTCCGTTAAGCGAGCACGCTTAACCCTGGAGTTCTTCCAACTCTCCAGCCATTTCACCACCAAAAGGCCTCACACATGTTTTAAACCGCCCACCTTAAGTACATCACTTCCCTCTCGCACTTAACCGATGTGGGATTCGCCTAAGGTGAGTGCACTGTCACTACAGCCACCGCTCACCCCCCCTAGGGACTTAGCATCCTCGCTGAGGTTTGCCCCACCACCGGCCAGAGGAGCGAGGCTTCGGCTTTGATACCAATTGTAACGACCCAGCCCATGTGTGATATTGTCCGCTTTGGGCCACACAGACCCGCACAGTTTTGTTCTTGGGGGAAATGGGAAACTTCCTAGGAGGTCATCCATCCTAGGATTTCCGTTAAGCGAGCACGCTTAACCCTGGAGTTCTTTCAACTCTCCAGCCATTTCACCACCAAAAGGCCTCACACATGTTTTAAACCGCCCACCTTAAGTACATCACTTCCCTCTCGCACTTAACCGATGTGGGATTCGCCTAAGGTGAGTGCACTGTGAGTGCACTGTCACTACAGCCACCGCTCCTAAATGTAACACCCGCCGCCCGATCCCGAAAGACCCGACGGTGGATGTCACATTCGGTGCCGGAGGCACCGTCCTAACCTACATATAAATCATAAAATCATATTATGAATTAGAAGTGACTTAGTATTCATAAGTTTAGCAAGTAATAATATTTTGTTTTGAAAATGATTTGGGAGAATCCTACAGAAAAACTGCAAGAGTTTCCCCTAAAAATAGAAGTTGCCAAACATATGAATACAAAGCACTCCTAAATTCAAACTCCAAACCCCATCAAACTCCAATAACAACACAATAGCACTTCTATAATTTCATAACTCCATAGTTCCTCAATAACATTATAATATTCATCACTTCAATACATTCATTTTAAATATATCAACTTCTAATGTTCTAACCATTAAATAAGTCCAAGTTTATCTCCCAATATATATACACCAAAATGATTTACAATAACATGCTTAAGTTATAAATTAAATAATACAATCTCCAAAAATGTAATACTTATACATGCCGTAATACTTATACATGCCATAATTCTTAGTTACAGAAAAATACTAAGTAACTACCAAATATCTCTTCAGCTCTGATGCTACTCTTCAGTTCTTTAAGCAGCAAGCACAATCTCCAACCTGCGCGTGATAAAATCAACGCGCTGAGTATAAAACTCAGTGGTGCTCATAAAACACAACAAACCAATGTTGTGATGACAACATACTTAAAAACAATCATTTATATACATAAAATCATTAAATTTGAACATGCAGTACATATGCACACCAACACATCATGCTTTAGAAATTCATTTGATATCATAAATAAGTTGTGGTAAATTAAGAGTTATTAACATAATGTGATCTCATTTATTTCACTTCCTTAAAAATATTGTATAAGGGCTCACATACACTTAGGAGAAAAAGAAGCAGATAAGTTTTCATAGCTTATTCATAATGGCCTTAGGTCGCCAACCTTTTCATAACATATAGAGCGTGTCCGCCCTAACATAAGACACCCACGTGCCTAGCATATGATCATAGCTTCTTATCATAATGGCATCAAATGCCGAGCATGCTCATCATACATAATAAAATCAAATCATGCATCAAATCCACACCAAGTATATTAGAGCCCAAAAACATTTCTCATAAAATTCATTTTCTTTAGTCTTCTCATAATAAAAACTTAATTTACACTTAAGTAATTCCTAAAAATTCTCATACTTAAACAAAATGACTTAACATAGAAAAATTCCAGCATAAAATTAACATGGACCTTTGCTGTGTTTTTAAAACATAACCGGAGCTATGGGTCTCCAAATTAAATGAAATTAGAGTCATTAGAAAGATAAGATAAAATTATACAAATGTTATGAAGGGATCACAGCCCAGATCAATATGGAAGATAACAAAACAAAGCTAGGAACACAGACTGACAGACCAGAGCTGATTCAGCAGAACCAAGTCCATTGTTTCTTGAATTCCTACTAAACCCCACACTCAAATCAAACCAATTCAGAACGAGAGAATTCTCAAGACACAGGGCAACAACTTATATGAAGAAATCAGAACCTAATCTTGTCATTATAGTGGTCAAAATGGGCACTCAATTCAGTGATGCATGTGGCCCGACACAAACAGAGTCAGTTTGGGTGTTTCAGCCATAAGTTGAGTTATATATCTCCAAATTGGACACAAGAGGATGGGTTGGAAAGCTAAGAGATAGACCTACAAGTTGTATGAAGGACTCAGACACAGATGGAAATTAGAAAGGATTGAAAAATGGTCCTCAATCTCACTCAAAATCACGTTTTTCCCAAATTCAGTTTACTTTAGCCATGAAAGGAACATGAACCACAAAGATACAAGGTAGCAATGTCTACCACAACATAAATACTCATCAAACATCATCCAAGTGCATGTAATGGCAACCAAAATTCAACAAACCAATCATTTCATACAAAATCTCAAAATATACACATAATAGCATAAAGGCACAAAATCAAAATTTGGAGTAAGGTAAGTGTGTTTATGAACACTAACCTTCAAAACAAGCTTTAACAAGCTTTAATCAAAGCTTCTCAAGCTTTGGTCTTGCCCTTATCTTTGTTAGAAGGCTCTCCACCCTCTACATGTAAGAAACTCAAAATCAAACAAAGAAAACAAATAAAAGAAGTAATTGGAGCATGATTAAGCATGTATATGATAAAAGACAACTCTAAACCCAAAAATAATGAGATTATCATAAAATCACTTACTTGACCCAAGTAGGAAAATCACCAAATTCCTTGAAATTAGTCACCAAAAATGACTTCTCTAGCTTCACTCTCTAATATTTAGTACTTAAATCAAGTTGGATGGGTGTTTACTAAGTAGGAATTGAAGAAAATGAAGAAGAAGAAGAAGAAGAAGGAGGAGGAAGAGAAACGTGGATGCAGAAGAAGATGGCAAAATTTGGTGGTCAATAATTGATGGTTGCCTTTAATAAAGCAACTAAGGGTATTTTGGTCTTTTCTCCAAATATTCTCCAATTAAATTCCTTCAAAATATTATTTATCTCCACAAAACTCTCTAATTTATTCCATAAAAATAATTCCTCAAATTTCCTCCATAAAAATAATTTGCTCAAATTTCCTTACTTAATATAACACCATAATTCACTATTCACTAATTATCTAAATTCTCCAAAAATATTCCTTACTTACTTTCTACCCATAAAAATCATGCATACATGCTCCAAAAATGTTAAATAAAATATAAAACATAAATAGTAATTTTCCGGACCAAAAATAATACCAACTTCCGGACCTGTGGTACTATTCATAGACTGGTAAACTACTATTAAAACACAGGAAAAAATGGGGTGTTACACTTTAAATCCATGTGCTTTGCACCCGTGGAGTACCTATCATTCTTAGAGAAGAAGAAAGCTGCGAAATTATCACAGTAAATTCTCAACGGTCTAGCTATACTGTCGATAATGCCTAGACCTGAGACAAAGTTCCACAACCACAATGCATGAACAGTGGCCTCAAAGCATGCCACAAATTCAGCCTCCATAGTGGAAGTAGCAATGACAGACTGCTTTCCACTTTTCCATGATACTGCTCCTCCAGCTAGAAGAAACAAGTAGCCAAATGTAGACTTTCTCGAATCTACACAACCGACATAGTCTGAATCCGAGTATCCCACCACTTCTAGATGGCTGGACTTTCTATAAGTGAGTATATGATCCTTAGTGCCTTGTAAATATCTAAGTACTTTCTTTGCAGCTTTCCAATGGTCCATCCCGGGATTACTTTGATATCGCTCTAACATTCCTACGGCGAAACTAATATCCAGTCGAGTACATGTCTGAACATACATTAAGCTCCCAACCACTGACTCATATGGAATAGACTCCATCGCTTTACGTTCCAAATCATTTTTAGGACATTGCATTTCGCTGAACCTATCTCCTTTCTGAATTAGAACTATTCCTGCGGAGCATTTTTCCATTCTGAATCTCTCTAATACCTTATCAATGTAAGCTCTTTGAGACAATCCTAACAGTCCTTGTGATCTATCACGGAATATTTCTATTCTAATCACAAAGGATGCCTCTCCCATATCTTTCATTTCAAAGTTCTTAGAGAGAAAACCCTTTACATCATGCAACAACCCAACATCATTTGCAGCAAGAAGAATGTCATCAACATATAGGACTAACATAATGAGCTTGCTCCCACTGACCTTCATATAAATACACTGATCAACAGTGTTTTCTATAAAACCATATGAAGTGATGGTATTATTGAACTTAAGATACCATTGACGGGAAGCTTGCTTCAGTCCATATATTGACTTCTTTAAATTACACACCAAGTTTTCCTTTCCTGTGACCACAAACCCCTATGGTTGGTCCATATATGCTTCCTCCTCTAAGTCACCATTAAGAAAGGCTGTCTTTACATCCATTTGGTGAAGCTCTAGATCATAATGAGCCACCGAAGCCAAAATAATTCTTAAAGAGTCCTTTTTGGAAACTGGAGAAAATGTCTCTTTATAATCAATGCCATCCTTCTGAGTGTAACCTTTAGCAACAAGTCTGGCCTTATATCTTTCAATGTTGCCCCTAGAGTCCCGTATGGTCTTAAAAACCCATTTACAACCAACTTGTTTTGACCCCTCAGGCAACTCGACTAAATCCCAGACTTGATTGTCACTCATTGATTGCATTTCTTCCTTCATGGCATTAAACCACTTTTCAAAATTATCACATTCCATGGCTTTCTGGAAAGAGACTGGATCCTTATCAATGCTCAATTCACATTCATGCTCAAGTGAGTAAACCACATAATCACTAGAAATAGCTGGCCTTCTTTGCCTTTGTGACCTTCGTAATGCTATTTCTTGTGAAACCACTTGATCATTCGTGAATTGTTCATTATTTGCTGGTTCATCATTTATATGGTCATTTTGTGGGTTCGGAATGTTGTTTTGTTGTTCAACCATGTTGTTAAACAGTGATACAACAAGTGGAACAACAACCGAAGAAGAGACATTAGGAAAATCCATCTGAGTTGGATTTTCAATCTGAATCTCTTGCGCATTCACTTTACGTGGTTCACTACTCTCACTAATTTGGCCATTTTCAATAAACCGAGCATTACCAGACTCAACAATTCTCGTACTATGGTTAGGACAATAAAATCTGTACCCTTTTGACTTTTCAGGATATCCTATGAAAAATCCACTAATCGTTCTAGCATCAAGCTTCTTTTCATGTGGATTATATATCCTTACTTCCGCTGGGCAACCCCAAACATGAAGATGCCTCAGACTAGGTTTCCTTCCCGTCCACAGTTCATAAAGGGGTCTTAGGAACTGCCTTACTAGGAACCCTATTAAGTAAATATGCAACAGTCTTTAATGCATGCATCCATAATGATAAAGGTACAGTACAATTATTCAGCATACTCCTAACCATTTCCATAAGAGTACGATTCCGCCTTTCAGCTACACCATTCTGTTGAGGTGTACCTGGCATTGTGTATTACGCACAAATGCCATGACTTTCAAGGAACTTTGCAAATGGACCTGGACATTGTCCATTTTCATTAAATTTACCATAATATTCACCACCTCTATCAGATCTCACCACTGTAACTTTTCTATTTAACTGCCTTTCTACCTCATTAATGAATATCTCAAGGATATCCACTGATTGAGTCTTTTCATGTAGTAAATATACATAACCGTACCGTGAGAAATCATCGATAAAGGTAATAAAATATTTTTCACTACCCCAAGAGGGAACATCAAAAGGGCCACATATATCAGTGTGTATAAGTTCAAGCAATTCACTGCTTCTTGTGGCTGGATTCTTTAATGTGTGTTTAGATTGCTTACCTTTAATGCAATCTATACACACGTCCCAGTCAGTGAAATCCAATTGAGGTAAGATTCCACCTTTCACTAACCTCAAAATCCTTTCTTTGGATATGTGACCTAACCTTTGATGCCACAAGAAAGCAGAACATTCATTATGTGCACTACATTTAATACCTATATTGTGTTCAACATTAAACAGGGATTCAATAAATTCAGCATCAATATTAAAACGATGCAAACTATCAATCAAAGTACCAGAACCATAATAGTACTTAAGTTTGTATAATGAAAAAACACCATTACAAATCTTAAAACTAAAACCAACATTATCCAACCTCCCTACAGAAACTAGATTTCTAGTACATTCAGGAACATAGAGACACTTTTCAAGATCCAGATAACAACCAGTGTCTAGGATCAATCTATAAGTCCCAATTCCTTCTATTCGTGCCTTCATTCTGTTTCCCATGAATAGGAACTTTTCAGTTTCGTTTATGGGTTGGATCGAAAGAAATCCCTGTATAATATGAGACACATGAGTAGTTGCACCAGAATCTAACCGCCAGGTATTATTAGGCACTTCAATAAGATTTGATTCAAAACATACTGAAACATAAAGTATACCTTTCTTTTCAAACCAAATCTTCCTTTTAGGACAGTCCTTCTTGAAGTGACCATTCTTTCTATAGAAGTAGCACTTCAATTCCTTATGGATTTGGCCCTCATTAACCTTCATTGGGGCGCTGTCCATTTTATTGCCTTTCTTCCCTGATTTGTTGTTGCTGCTACTAGCTCTAATATGAAATGTGAGATTGATGGAGTGTTCCTTCAATTTCTTTAATCTCGCTTCCTCTTGTATCAACATGGCCTTGATTTCCTGAATGTTCCATTTTTCCTTAAGGGTGTTGTAATTCACCTGGAACTGACCAAACTCAAGAGGAAGTGAGTTAATAATAAATTGAACTAAAAAGGATTCACTCACATCCATTCCCATTGGTTTCAGTTTGGCTGCCGAATTCTGCATGCTAGTCACATGATCATGAATGGATTGTGACTAATCAAACTTCTTGGTCGTTAGCTCACTCATCAAGGATCCTACGATGGACTTGTCAGCTATGTCCGATTGGGAGTATTCCTTAATTTTCAGCATGTACGCTCTAGCATTGTCTGTTCTGGCCATTAATGGCTTAACATTTTCAGCCATTGTTATCCTCATTAAGTTCAAGCTCAGCTTGTTAGACCGCTCCCCAGCCTCATAATGAGACTTGTCAGCTTCAGTGTTGGTCTCTGTAATGGCTGCTGGCTTTTCAGAGACTAATGCCAAATCCAAGTCCAGAACTCCTAACTGATAATGGATTTGTTCGGACCAATCAGCATAGTTCAATCCATTGAACTTAATCAACCCAGTGCCCATAGCAAACATGTTAAAAGAAGCTGCAACATTACACATATACTCATACGTTAATGCTTTGAGTAAACATAAAATGGATTCAAACCAATAACAACTTTAATCATGCATCTAGATTCACCTTTGGGTAATATTTAAATGCATAGCTTTAATCAATAATGATACCAAGAAGAAAAATACTTTAATAGACTTTCATTGTGGAGCAACTTGCGAGCCTTTATGCAAGTTAGAGAGAACCACACACGTGTTTCATTACAGCATGCCTGTGCTCCTTTCTGGAATCCAGTTACTTTTTTTTTTTATTCCATTCAACTATTCAATGATGCTCCATACAATATGCATGTTATCTTTGGATATACATTCATATTAATTAGTACAATGATAAGTCTCTTTAATGCCATTGATTATAATTAATGGTCTACCTTTGGGTAACCTAACAAATTATAATCAACGAACTCAATTGTTCAATTTTACCTTTCATATCATATAACGGCATCACACAAATATGAACAATTGAAAACTGCATAATCAATGTCTAAAACAATTCAAACAAGGCCACTTTGGTGACTAACAAGTTTTCCATTCATTGAACATTGATTTATGCAAAACTTTTATGAGATTAAATTAAGATCTCAAAACTTTAATGACATAACCCAATAATATGTCATAGCCATTCTCTATAAATAACAACAAAATAATTTATAAAGCATAAAGAAAACAAATAATTTTTCAAATTTCTATAATTTTGGCTTCGCTTATACCATATAAATCAATTTCACAATACGAAATTAATTTTCATGAATTATGCCAAACAAAACGCTATCAAACAAATCTAAAACAGGTACAGGCTCTGATACCACATGTTAAATAATCTTTAATATAGCCCAGATCTATTGTTCATAGAATTTGTTTGACGAGAATATACAATAATCGGAAGCGTACCTTAATCCATAACGGCAGATCTATGTTATGGGTTACCTCGTTGGGGCAATTCGATTGTCACCGTAACAGCAGATCTACGTTTCTTCACTTTGGCCTTTTGTCCGTAAGTGCTCTCTTAATGGTCAAAGAATAATCAACAGCTGCGGGAGTTTCTTTTATGAGCTCTCTCAAACAAACTATCTCCGTATGTGTTTGAGGGAGCCGTCACACTCTCTTGTTTCTGTGTTAACCCTAATCTGTTGATTCCTTTATCTTTTATAAGGCAGAGGAAGGGTATTAAAACCCTAACTGGCTCTTATCCATTAAGCCCAATAACTATCATCTTGGGCTACCTTAATTAGAACCAGCCCTTTAATCACATGGGCCACATATAGATTATTAAATAATCTAACATTGTATTCTTGTTTCTGCTGGTGCAATGATCAACTTCTCAAAACAAGTGCTGATTGATTTTTGAATGGTTGCAGGAACAGTTCTTTATTATGAAGCCAAACGAAATTGCAATAAGGTCTTTTAAACTCTATCCAACCACTGATCAAGTTGCAAAGTATGTATCTTGAGCTAACGTTAGTTTAGGCATTTACTGCAATTCTTACTCTTCTTTTGAAAGATAGGTGCAAAAGACCTTTAAATCTCAATCATTGTGCTTTAACGCCAGCTATATTGATGGACTCTAATTTTAATGAAGTTGATAGAGTTGAATGCCAATTTGCTACTACAATGACCATTGTTGACAATGGATCACAGGTTTGGGCTAGTCACCCAGTTGTTACTTATCTTGCATTGTTATCTTCTTAATAAAAGGATCTGAAACCAATCATAATAACTTGATAAGCTGAACTAAATTTTAATTCCATTCTAGCTGCATTTCCTTATGGACTTTGTTCTTTTCTCCATTTTACTTTATTAGGTTATGTGTTTAGAAAGGCATAATGCTCTACTAAATCATTCTGCACCTCATCGCTCTAAGTCATCCTAGCCTTTTCACTTCTATAATTGGGGTCCTTCTATATGGTTTACAGTAGATATGCTATAACTGTATCACCCCTCAACTTATATTCAATGAATGTCACCTGCACCTTCCTGACAGAAAATAGATCATAACAATATTGAGGTGAAAGAAAATAGAAATTGGTTTAAAGAAAGGACATGAATAATACTTGTCAGAAGGGGCATAAACTATGTAAATATTAAATCGTGTTTTATACTATGCAGTTGAAGACTTCAGCTGGTCGTCTTGCCATTTGGTATGCTTCTTGTCGTTCTTGTAGAAGAAAATAATTACCCTTGAATCCTTATTATTTGTACATATTCCTTTTTTATAGCATTATCAAGGATCGAATTTCATTAATTTAGTCGGTGGTTTTGTCTTCTTTAATTAAATATATCTAAAGAGAACATATATACACTTTCTTTACAATGCATTACATTACATAAAAAGTAGCAACAATAGTACTTGTAGTTGAATCTTTATAATACAATTTTACAACTAGAACACTTAATTTTAAGCATTTATGCAGGTTACTCCATTTGAACCTCCAAAGACGTGTATAAATGGTTTCTTGGAATCTATTGAAAATAGTCGGAAAAAATTATGGTAAGGTTTAGTTGACTTCATCACTGGAAAAACTTGTAGGTTCGCCCTTGTGGCACGACATAAATATAAACTTAGTTCAATTGTCCAATAATCATATATGTGGTTCTTTTGCAAGCAGAAGGAAATGCATAAGTACTTTCTTTGATTTCAGTTGCCAGATACAATATATATTTATGAGTTGGATGAAGTTACTATCCTGCTTTTGATTGTTGAACACATCGTTGTCTTATTTGGTAGAGTTTTGTCTAATGTTAATATAAAGCTTTGTTGGGCTTTGTAAGACTACAAATTACATTTTTCACATAAGAATCACAATGCGTTGTTTCATGTAAACAACATTACTTCTATTTTTTATTGTCTATTTGTGTTATTGTTTTCTTATTTCTATCTCATGAATCACAATATATAGAAGAGTTCACTGTCTCACTGTCTTATATCTATTAGAGTAAAAGAGAGAAGAAAGTGAAACTAGAGAAAAGCAAAGGCATCTCCATTTTTCTTGCAGTGACTATCTCTGGCCTTTCAGCTCTCTAATGACTGTATAGTGAAAGAGCTCGTGTGCGGTATAAGTAAGAAATGCAACAGCACCTGATGCAGATGCAGTCCATAGGGGCATCCTATTATCCCAACAACTTGACTACTGATCATATTCAATAGGTTCTTTCTTCTTCTCTTCTCTTCTATTCAAGGCTTTTTCTTTTATCTCTTTGCTTCTTCCATTCCTTTTCTCTTTCTTTTTATCTCTATCCATTTGGTTTGTTTCATTGATTCTAGTCCATTTTGAAGGCATATTTGTTACTTTCACTTATTTTCTGATTCTTTTTCCTGTTTAGTTTTTTTTTTCTTGCGTATGTTTCTTTATCAGTGATACCTTTTCAATTGTCATTGTAATTTCCATGTGTATTGGTAACAGAGTTTGTCCTTTTGGGTGTTTCCCATTCATCCATGATTTTTTTTTCTCTTTTTATCAATTGTTTTACTGAAATTTGGTCAGTTCTGGTAAATGGATATTTGCTCTTTATATTATATATGTTTCTCTTGATCATCAATAAATGGGTTCCTCCTTTCTTCTGACATGGCTTTATCACTTGTTGTTTTCTTTTATTTTTGTTGGCTTCATTTATGTATGTATCTTTCCAATAGCAAAACTATTTTCTTATTCAGTCTTTTAGATTTTATTCTTCTACTAAAATGTTAGTTTCTGGGTTCTTGTTTTTTGCTTCTTACGGGTGATGTATATTAGTGGCGAATTCCAACAGTCGAATAGAGTGAAAGGAATACAACTCCCAATATCACCTTTAGGGTTTAAGGTAGAAATGATATTAAGAAGAGACAAATACATGAATGACATTTATATATACAAAAAGTAAACTCAATTTGAAGTTAATTATTTTATTAATGATTGTGAATAAGATGGACAACATTTGGAGTCAACTCCTTACTCCAACACAAAACCGAAAACCAGAGATTTTAGATTTGATCCTCAGCAGAGTCGCCAAACTGAGGATGCCATTTTTTTGCTAATGAAAATAGAACAGACTTTGTTGATTTTGTTTAGAAAAATTAGTTTTCGTTATTAGAGCCATCCATTGATCCTCGATAAAGGGCTCTTATTGTATACACTCAAATTTTGCTCCTGAAAGGTTCAATGATGATATACCGTTTTTTGTATAAAATGGGATCGGGATTCCCAATCGCTCTAGTTTTTGGACCAATTATCGGTGACTGAGATTATCCATGTGTTTAACCATTTTTACTTTTTTGGGATACTGCGCATTTTGCTAAGAAATCGAGCTCGAGAAGCGTGTCGGGTCCACCCGAAGCACGTCCGGGACCTCTGTCTCATTTTGCGTGCCACTCGGTCTGATTTGGTAAAAATGGGCCTGGCCCTACTGTGGGGCCGGAAGTGGCTTTTTTGCCACATCAGCCCTAAATGAGGCCATCTCACCCTCAAATCCCTAAAAATAGACATTGAGGGATGATTAGAAGGAGGATTTTTTGGGGTAGTTTAAGGAAACTCCTAAAATTTCAAAAATCAATCTAAGAAATCAAAGGAAACCATTATTTTCCCTTTGCTCTAAAATTGTGATCCATAGATTCTTTAATCAAAAACCCTTTTAAGCATATACTAGAAATCCAAAAAAAAAAAAACGCATTTTTAATCTTGAATCTCGAATTATTGGATCAAGGACCAAGGAGTTGGGTTTCTTTATCCATTTTTGAATCAATCTTCAAAGGAATCAACAAAAGGTAATTTCTGAGAACCTTAAACTCGTTTCTCCATCTTTTTCTTTTCCTTTTTGGTGATTTAAACACCTATTCTAGGTCTGGTTGTAAGGAAAACCTAGGATCAACCACAAAGAGATTTCTGTGCCTCTATGGCATGTAGCCTAAGCTAGTGGCACAAGCCACTGCATGTGGCGTGCACCATAGGCCTGTGGCTCAAGCCACATGAGCCCAAATTCACCTGTTTTTGCCTTGTTTATTCTAAAAGCCTTCCTGATTCGGGAAAGGCCTGCGCCACTGCGTGTGGCGTGCGTCATAAGCTTGTGGCGCACACTATAGCTCCTTATGGGCACAAGGCCCTTCAATTCAAGGGCTCTAAATGTAAAAACTCAATAAATGTCCCAATCCGAAGATCCAGTGGCCAAGCTCCGACCTTAAATGGTCTGTGATGCGTATTAAGCCACATATGGATCAAAAAACAATAAGAACAAAATTGAGAGCAATGATTGGTGTATTTGTTCATCCTTTTAAGGATGAACATCAAGGCCATGAGCTTAAATCTTGTTCAACTATTTAAATTCTTGTCATTTAATTTATTGTCTTTACATTTCAAGCACTTTATTATTCTGCCCTTTATTTTATGCCTTTTAGTTCAATGCTCTATGTCTATTATTATGCTAACCTCTTTATTTATTAATCTTGAATCCCTAACATGCATCATATCTTCATTTTCTGTGAGTGAGTAAAGGTGGTTTGGGAATGTATGATTTACTATTTTGTGATTAAGGTTAACTTTTTGTTTGTATTTTTTTTATATTTACTCTTGTGCTTTAAATTTGGTTTTATTGCAAAATGTAAAGGACTCTAATTTGGTTCCTGTAAATGCTTGTTTGTAATAATTATGGGTTATTGAAAATTTTGGAGGTTTAGGGGTAGATTGTACATTAGGGATGATTTATAATTCTTTTCTCCTCCCCCTTCTTTGTGTGTTGAATTGGTAGATGCAAAAAAAAAAAAAAAAAAAAGAAGAAGCTTGGATGACATGTTTTACAAAAATGCATAAAAAGGGTTTCTTTCATCTCAACTAGAGGTAATCACATTATTAATTATTGTGAATTATTGGACAATCAGGAGGCCGGTTTAACAGGGCAATATGGGTGCCTAACACCTTCCTATTATCATACCTAACTCCCGGACCCTATCTCTGCTGTAAAACCGAGTTAGTCGATTCTTTAGAATCGACTAATTCAAGAATTTTCCCTAATAAGGGTGGCGACTCCAAAGTTAATAAAACTCTTATCAAAGTAAAAGAACCATTTGTCAAGGATAAACGAATGTGTTAATAAAGAAAACTAATTTACTAAATAAAATGAACTAAGCCCATTTGACTTGATTCTTTCCTTTTGAGAAAAATTCGACATCCTCAGCCTGGCGACTCTACTGGGGATTAAACCTAGAATCTCTGGGTTTCGGTTTTGGATTTGAATAAGAGAGTTGAGTCCAAAAGTTGTCCAACTATTCACAATCTTTGATAATGTTATTAATATCAAATTGAGTTTACTTTGCGTACTTATAAATGTGATTCATGCATTTATTCTCTTTTTAATTTCCTTTCTACCCTAAACCCTAAAGGTGGTATTGGGGGTTGTGATCCTTTCATTCTACTCGCTTTTTTGGATCCGTCACTAATATACATCACCCATAAGTCAAGTGCCATTTCGTATATCAAAACAATTAGCACACTCACCATTACGCGGCAACAACCAATTCTGACTTATGGAACCCAAGACTTAATAAAACCGACTTAAGCTCATGTAATTGACCTTAGTTTCTTCCTCTAGGTTTACCTTAATAAATTTATGGTTATTGCATTCATACAATAAATGTGAGAGGCATCAGTCCAAAATCCCATGATGGTTTATGGGTCCAACCTATATGTCCTAGGGTTTAGAAAGACAATGAACTCGAATTGTGTGTGGGAGATATAAGGGTGGAGATTATACATTTTCCAACTCCCGTCCCCTTTGTTTGTATATAAATGTTATGATTATGTTGTGCTTATTCATGGATCATTTAACTTTTTTCTTATAGCCATTTAGGTATATTCTATCATGGTTCGGTCCCGACGTTCAAAGCGCCAAAGGGCGAAAGACTTAAGAGAGGTATTGGAGGCGAAACGAGCTAAAGAGCTCTTTCCAATAGTGACTACAAGGTCGAAGCCCAAGTGCCTAAGAAGGAAGCTCCTCCGATCCCGACTCTAACAAAAGAAGACCAATTAAAAGAGGCTCATCAACTCTTGCTTGAAATAAAGTAAGCACAACTCAAAGCCATGACTCTCTTCCAAGGTGTGGAGGCACGATTCACGCTCATGCGCAATATCACCAACTGCCTTGTGAAAATTGGATACTTCACTCTAAAGGATGCAAAGCCGTATCAAACCTCTTAGGTCTTGAGGTCCAAATTTGTAAATATTTAGTTAGGGCCTCAAAAGAACAATTAATTTAAAAAGTCTACTTTTTGGAAAGTAATGAAATGAATTTATTTCGAGCCAAATATAGTTAATGCCAAAGAGAAAAAGAAAAGAGGAAAAAAAATAATGAAAAGCAAAAGGAAAAAAAAATCTCAAATGCATATAAATAAAGAACCCTACTCAAGTACTATTACACTTAAGGCAAAAAGAAAGGAATGCAAAAATATAAAGCAAAAAGGTCGTTATTAGTATTTGGCTACGAAATAGGGCACATTTTGCTCCCAACAGTTCTCAAGAGCCTTTCTCCGACTTTGGATTTGAGCAGTCGCGATAAAGCCAAGATGGAATATAGCATTAGTTGCATTTCATGATGTTGTGATTGTATGATTGAATTGTTGTATGACATTCCATATCTATACATCCATGCATACATGCATCATGTCGTGTTTGCTAACATTTATTTTATGCAGTCAAGATAGCACCCCAGAGGGACAAAGCTCCACAAAAAATTAGTTGATTAAGAGCGGACAATCACCTGGTTAGAGTTGAAGAACCTTCAACCCCTCTGATTTGCCTACTTCAGTATCTTCGGGCTCCGGCTTTGAGATTGAATACTCTCTGGTTTGAACAAATCTGTTAGTTCTAGCTTTTACTTCTACAAATAAAATGGTCGAGCAAGCATTCCCATTTCTAAAATTGAGAATATGATTAAGAAGATAACAGCAGCTAGCCTTGAAAAGTTCTTACGGAATGATAAGGGTAAAGAGCAAGTGGTGATTGAAGACGAAGCCAAGGGAGAGTCAGAAAGAAAGGAACACGTTGATGACACTTGGCAAGACGATCAGTTGTTTAAGAAAATATCTGCCAAGAAGGCTGAGTCTAAGCCAGTCGTCTCAGAAAAATTTGAGAAGTTAGATAAGAAACTTGAGAAGCTACACGTGTTCATAAAGTCCAAAGGAATGGACTGATATGTTGACATCGATGATGATGACGATGAGGAACTGGAATTAAAGCAAACTACCCCAATGACCTACAAGATGCCAAAAGTGGCAAAGTATGATGGTAATGGTGATCCGAAGGTGCAACTCATGTAATACAAGTCAATCATGGAGTTGGCAGGTCTACCGTCGAGGGAAATTCTAAAGATGTTCCTGGTGTCCTTAACTGAGTCTGCCCAAACTTGGTATTACAATATTGAAAAGAAGGTAAGACGAGATTGGAATGAGCTCACCATAGTTTTCCTCAAAGAGTATGCATACAATCTCCAAATAAGTGTTAATTTGAGAGATTTAGAAGCGAATGTGCAAAAACAAGACAAGACCTTTATAGACTACATAGCTGGGTGGAGAGTCAAGTTCACACAAATGAGGAACCATCTAGATACCAAAGAGCATAACAAAATCTTTATCAAGAGGACTCTACCAATTTTTCGTGAGAAGCTCTATTACATGCCCTTGACGGAATTCTCGCAAGTGTATGAGGAGGGGACTGCCATTGAGGATAAGGTCAGAGAAGATAGGAAGTATGAGTATCATCTAAAAGTTTTAGCAAGTCCGAGTTTCAAGGGTCAAGTTCATCTGCCAAGACCCCAAGCACCAACAAGAACACAACAGCTGCTACTCTAGATTTGAGAGCCACCAACATGCTAATGAGAAGATTTTCCAATTTTGGTACTCCTCTCTCTAGAGTATTTGAAAAAGTAAAGTCGGCGGGTCTGTTACGACGATTGCACCGAGACCTCCTCCAACAATTTTACCAAAGAATTTTGATCAAAATGCATTCTATCACTTCCATCAAAGCAAGGGTTATACCACTGACGATTGCTTGCGGTTAAGGCACAAGATCCAAGATTTGATCGATAGTGGCAAAGTTACTGATCCTGAAAATTCAAGGCCGAGCGCGAGGACTAATCCACTTCCTAATTTCCATAATGTGCCGCCTCTTGAGAATTTATATATGGTTAGAGTCTGGTAAGACTCCCGAGGAGGTTATGGCAGAAATTTAAGGAGGAGAAGGTGGAAAGATTGAGAGAGAGAGATGGTGTTGGAATAGATCTATATAATCATCCTGAATGTGTGGGATAATGACAAAGAATGGTTAGATCAGAGTGAGCAAGTTTGGGTTGGGAGCGATGATGAGGTAGTTGTGCATCTCGTTAGTCTGGATGTTTGGAGTAGCGAGGAAGAAGAAGAAGCAAGAGTTGTGAACCATATGACTCGCAGCGATCAGATATATCAGCCGGATATGATCAAGCCTAGAGGAGAAAATGAGAAGGCAAGCTCATCGGACGATGCACTGATGAGGCAATTGAAAAGAACCCATACAAATATCAGCATGTGGGACCTACTCGTCTCTTCAAAGAAACACCGAGAAGCTTTGCTGAAATCAATGGTTGAGATTTTAGTTTCATCATCTATATCTCCAATTGATTTTGTAGGTTTGGCCTAGCATAATCCTCTCACAATCACCTTTTCTGATGATGATTGCCCCTCGAAGGAATGAATCACACTAAATCTATTTATAAAGGCTAAGATCAGAGAAAGGATCACCGGTAATGTATTGATTGATGACGGATCAACTCTGAATGTGAGTCCATTGAAGCTGCTCATGTAACATCCTAGTGAGTTGAGTTGAGTCATTTCATAGAAGTAAGTTGAGTTGGGTTGAATCAAACCTTGTTGGGGTAGAATGAGAGTATAAGTGGACTTATGTGAATGTAAAGTTTGGACTTGTTTGCATCAAAACATACAGCTTGGGTATGAAGTTGTAGCCTTTGTACACTCGAGGTACCATTTGGTAATTTTCATATAAAAATCAATGACATTCTAGAGACTACCCGTGGATTCCATTTCATTTTCATTTCTTCATCCTTATCTTCATCTTCTTCCTCGCTTTTCCTCTCAAACTTTCCTTTCTCCATCACGTTTAATGGTGGTGAAGATTTTCATGGGAGTTAAACATTAATTCAACTTCTATGCTATCCAAGTAAGTAAACCTTCTTGAATTTCATACTTGAATCTTTTGGTGATATTTTTAGATGATTTATGAGAATTCTTGTGTATAGGAGAAGAAAGTTCAAAAGTAGCAGAAAAGAGAAGCTAAAACAGAGTCTCAGCTTTTTGAAAACAAGGTGTGATATTTCTTTATATTTACCATTTTCTTTGCATGAGAAATTGTGTGGAGTGTTGCTCATGAGATCATATGTTGCTTATTGTGGAGTGAGAGGATTGAAAATGATGTGAAAACAGGGGATGGAATGAGTTTATGAACCAGAGTTTGCTGGAAATGTTACCAGCAACTTCATCTTGATTTTGACCCCAGTAAACGATGGAACTAGGAATTGTCATAGAAGAGTTATTTGTTCCTCTATGTGTTATCTTTACGTGGGCTTTTGAATCATTCAATTTGGAGTTGTATATTGAGAGTTATGGCCAAAAGAATACAGACAGCACAGAATCACGTCGCGCGCTCGTGCATGCTGGAAAGCACGTCGCGCTCGCGACTTCCCATTGCGCGCTCGCGACTTGAGTCAGGTAGCTCTCTGACTCTCAATTGCAAAACTCGCGCTCGCGAGGATCACATGCGCGGTCGCGACTTTGGCCAGAAGCTCTCTGACTCTCAGTGTGCGCATCTCGCGCTCGCGAATCACACAAGCGCGCTCGCGACTTCATCTCGCGCTCGCGACTTGTGCTGCGCGGTCGCGACTTCAGCCAGAAACACACTGACTCTCAGGATGCACAAGTCGCGCTCGCGACTTTCACATATGCGGTCGCGACTTCAGCTGTGACACTCTTTTGCCTTTCATTTGCTATGTAATTACATTCCTTTGCTCAACATGCATGCATCCAATCATTTTACAACAAAAATACAACATAAGAACATGGATTAAAACAACATACAAGCATTCATATGATGTGAAATCAAATCAATATGATGAACTATGACGTTGTGAAACCATTTATGTGCTATTGTGTTACATTGTGGACATGCTAATCTTAAGCTCCATTGAGGTTGGGTAGAAACCATGTAGATAAGGCTATGTCGCGACATAGAATAGTAGATCTGCGCCCCATATAGTTTGGAACTCCGGCTACAGGCCGTTGAGTGGATATGATTAAACCGTGCGGTGCAAATCCGGTTAGGGGCACCAAAACGGACAAAATTGGCATAGGCGAATCCGGTTCGGGGCCTATAGCATACAGTTTCATCCAGTTTCATACAGTTTATCTTATCACTTCGGTTTCACTATAACCTTATGGGGCTATACAGTTATATTGACTACAAATTGCATAATCATACAGTATACTAAACAGCAAGAAAGATCATCAAGTTAAACATGAAAGTATCATGATATGTGTACTTACATTCCATATGTGAGTAAATGTGTATTTATTTCCACATATGTATGTGCTTATATGTTTCTTCATTCAAGTCACTGAGTTTAATCAAAGTTGCAGAGCTCATACAGCATAAAGAACATCAGGTAAGATCATGAAAGTATAATGTTATATATGCTCACAAGTTTATTTATTTAATTCTTAAGGAGCCATACAGTCATGAGTTGCTTTTAATCATAACTTATATGATGTGATTAAAAGTGCATAAGTCATACGGCATAATGAATAGCAAGTAAGACAATGAACATATACTGTTATGTATTCTTCCTTGTTTATTGATTTCATTCATACAACACAATGAACAGCAGGTAAGATCATGATAGTATCATAATACGTGATTAAAGGTTCATGTAAAGGAATTATGAGATAATTAGAACTAAAGGAGTTATGTGATTATGGTGTGAATTAGAAGTCTATTCTTTGCTATAAAAATACATTTGTGTTGAAATTTACTAAAGCTATGATTTTCAATGCTTTTATGCAAATTTGGGTTTTCAGTTAGTTGTCATCACACTTTGTTAAGCATGTGAATTATGAGCACACTGAGTTTTATACTCAGCGCGTCGATTTTCATCACGCGCAGGTTGAAGATCGTGGTTGCTACTTGAAGACTTGAGGAGTACTATCAAAGCAGAAGTGCTTAATTTGGTCATAGTAGATTGAGAGATGTAGAATTAAGAATTATGGCATGTATTAAGATTTATGGCATGTATAATTCTTTTATTGTTAGAGCTTATGTGATTGTAAATATAAGTGAAACATGTAATTATTTTGGTGTAAGTAGTTGGAGATAAGAATAATATTTATGACATGATTGAAGATGAAATAGTTTACTATAGTTGGTATGATTAGGTCATGAAAACTTGATATAGATTCTGAATGAAATTAATTACTAGAGATTAAATGCTTTTGAGGATTTATATAATTATGTAAAGATATATAGAAAGGGTTATTGTGTTATGATGCTTCTTGGGGGTTATTGTGTTATGATGCTTCTTGGAGATGTTGGAAGTCTGAAGTTTGATTGGGAGTGTTTTGTAAGCATATTTAGTATATAGGATGATATCAGCATGACAAGACAAAAGTTCAACCAGATTGTAGCGTCTCGGCTCGGTTCATTCGGGTTAACGGGTGGACCGGGAAGGGGTGTTACAGCTCAAGTTCAAGATGGAACTATCGGATTTAAAATCTTCTGATGTTTTTGTTAGAGCTTACGATGACTCCAAGAGACAAGTGGAGGGCAATTTCAAAACTGTGGTTAAAGTGGGGCCAATCGAGGAGGAGACTGAATTTATTGTCATTGACATTCCTCCAACATTTGCTTTGCTGCTAGGGCACCCATGGTACCATTCCTTGGGAGGTGTACCGTCTACTCTACACCAAAGATAAAATTTCCTTTTAATGGTAAAGTCATCACCATTCCTACTGTTAGTGAAAGTAGTGTAACTACACTAAATGTTGACAAGTAGGTTATCCTCCTTCTGTGGACTGATTTTCAGATCCCTGTACTTAGCACTAATATGGGGCCCACTGTCTCCAACATCATGAAGAAAATGAACTATAAAGAAGGAAAAGGGCTTGAAAAGAATCAACAAGGCATCACCGAGCTACCTGAAATCCATACTCAGAGAAACCACTTAGGCCTAGGGCATAAAATCGAAAGCACACCACGCAATACATATGGCTGGTTGGACATGGATGGACGTTTCATCCGATCTAGTGAGCATTCATGTCCATGTCTACCGATAGAGCCATTTTGAGCATAAGGGGAAAATATACTCTAGTTTGGAGATCTTTGCATATGTAACTAATATCTTAGCAGTTGAGCCTAAAGCTATAGGGACCAAATCTGAGTCTAAAGAAGAAGAAAGAACCAAAGAAAGAGGTGGTTGAGGGGCCACAAGTGACCAAGGAGGATGAGAAGAAAGAAGAGAAGGAAGAGGGACAAGCTTTCCAAGAGAAAGAAAAAGAAGATGAGGAAGAAGAAGACCCTGCGGATCAAGTGTTAAAACGATCCGGGCCTACATAGAGGAAAGCTTTAAAGAAGCCGAAGTCCCTTCTAATGTGATTATTTCTGTTAAAGACGAGTCTGACTGTAACAAACTGTCCATGCTTTTCAATGAAATGAACTTTAATTTTGGTTACTTGTTTGATGTCTTCCTGATGGTTTCATTCATCAAGTAGATAAGCACATGCGCATATTTGACATTACCTTATCATGCATGCTTGAATTTAATATTGGCACAAAAGATAATCCACGAATTTTATTAATTGGGAAAAAGCTAATGCCAGAGTTAAACACAAAATTTCAAAGTCTACTCATGGATAAAAAGGAAGCCTTCATATGGAGCTATGAAGGTATGCCAGGGATAGGCAGGTCTATAGTTGAGCACACAATTGCTCAATATCCTGGAGCTAAGCTAGTAAAACAAAAGAGAAGGAGGTTGAGACCACGAGAAGATTAAAAAGGAAGTGACCAAGCAGATAGACGCATGATTTCTAGAAGTGGTTCACTATCCATAATGGTTGGCAAACATAGTCCCAATTCTTAAGAAAGATGGAAGGGTTAGAATGTGCGTAGACTACAGGGATCTGAACGAAGCATTACCAAAAGATGATTTTCCTCTTCCTCACATTGATATCCTAATTGATAGTGCAGCAATGATGGGATGCTACTATATAATGGATGGGTTTATAGGGTATAACCAGATTCTCATGGCAATACTAGATAAGGTCAAGACAGTATTTGTGACGGAGTTTGGTACTTTGTGCTACCGGGTGATGCCATTTGGCTTAAAGAATGCCGGGGTCACTTATCAAAGGATGGCAACTAATCTATTTCATGACATGATCCACAAGGAGTTAGAAGTGTATATTGATGATATGTTTATCATTATAAAGATAGCAAAAGAGTATCCAACAGCCCTGGAGAAGTTCATGGATAGAGTGATTAAATATAAGCTACGGTTGAGCCCGAAGAAGTGTGTGTGAATACTCAAATTTTGAGGCTCAATAAGCCAATTTTCCCGGCCGCAGCGGTGGCGGCCGCCCTTAAAGGCGGCAGTAGCCGCTATCACCGGCGGCGACAGCGGCTGCAGTCGCCTGTGAATACCCATTTTTTTTAGGCTCACAGAGCCAATTTTTCCGGACTGCAAACAGTCCGACCGGACCAAAGGCCATTTTGGAAGTTCACTGAAAGTATGCCAATATGGTACTTGAAACGTCCGAGACGTCGCGAGGATTCGCGGAACTGGTCCCGGAATTTTTTTCGGAGGTCCGGAGCTTCCGGAAAAGCCTCCGGAGTGAGAAATAGCAAAACCATAGGCAAGGCGGCTCTGGCCGCCGACTGCCAGCGGCCCGGCTGCCGAGATCCGGCAGCCCAGCCGCCGAGCTCGGCCGCCGAAACAGTCCGATTTCGCCTATAAATAGTGGCCCCGGCACTCCGTTTTCCTCACTCAGTCTGTGTTGACGGACGCTCCTTCTCCCTTACGCTCCTTGCGATTCTTTACTGCTTTTCTGCATTTTTTTATTTAGCTTTATTATTTTCTTGCTTTGTTATTTGGACATTTAAAATTAAGTTAATTAATATTCCCTTAACGAGGAGCTTAACCTGGAGTTAAGAAGTGGCCGTCGATTAAATCAGGTACATGAACTAAAACTCTGCCTATTTAATTTTAGCATTTCATACATTCTTCTCTTCTACTCCTAATAATTCTATAACTGCATAAATGCATCCATGACATTTTTAGGCAAATAAACTACCTCAAATAAATAATTTTAGGCTAAATGCCCGGTTAATAAATATTAAAGCCTAAATCCGACAATATTGGCTTAAAATACCTAGTTAATTAATAGCTATGGTATAATCGCCTTTATTTCGAACAAATCTGGCTTAAGTCCAATTAATCAATAATTGTGACTAAAAGGCCTTAATTCAAACACGTTTTCTTCTTGGCAACAAATTGCCTACAATTGAATCAATCACATTTTGGCAATAAATTGCCTACGGTTCAATCGATTTTTGGCTAACAAATTGCTTATAAATTAGATTAACCACTTTTTAGCGACAAATCGCTTAAATCAAAAGCTTTGGTAAAATGCCTTAAAATTAATCAATCTTTTGGCTAAAAGCCTTAAAATCAATCATTTTGGCAATCAAATTGCCTAAATCACTCTTTTTGGCTAAAAGCCTTAAAATCAATCATTTTGGCGACAATCACCTAAAATCAATCATTTTGGCAATCAAATTGCCTAAATCACTCTTTTTGGCTAAAAGCCTTAAAATCAATCATTTTGGCGACAAAAGCCTTAAAATCAATCATTTTGGCAATCAAATTGCCTAAATCACTCTTTTTGGCTAAAAGCCTTAAAATCAATCATTTTGGCGACAATCGCCTAAAATCAATCATTTTGGCAATCAAATTGCCTAATCATTTCGGCGACAATCGCCCAACCAATCTTTTTGGCTAAAAGCCTTAAATCCACATTTTCGGCAGTATATGCCTAAAAATCAATCAATTCTTTGGCAAAATGCCTAAACAAAAATGCACAAAGCATACACACACTCATGCATTAAGCATCCCATTCAAAGCCCTTTTAAAAAGGCCTATCGAACTACGTTGACTTTGATCTTCCATTCAAACGGAAGTACGTAGGCACGTTTGGGATTTAACCCCGAGCGGCAAGTCGAAATCACTTTCAATTGGTCCAATTACATCATTCACCTTGCAAAGCATCCATTTCATTGGTTAGTTTATCAACATGACATAGTCTCGGGATCCACCTCGGGTTCGAAGACCATGCCTTAGACATTGGGTTAATTAATCTAGTAATTAGGTTAATTAAAATTGGAGTCACTTAGGGTTTTTCCTAGTTTACCCTAAAATAATTAAACAAGGTGGCGACTCACACACATCATGTGCATTTCTTCCTTGGTCACATGCATCCATATGCATTGATATTTGGGGTAGGGGTTCACAGTGTGTATTCGGGGTGACTTTCGAGAAAGTGCTAGGATTTATAGTAGGACCAAAAGGAATAGAAATTGATCCAGATAAGATTAAGGCGATCCAAGAAATGGAGTCGCCCAAGACGGAAAAGCAAGGGGAAGCTTTCTTGGAAAGATTCAATATATCAGTAGGTTCATATCGAAGTTGTCTATAGTATGTGATCCTATCTTCAAGCTTTTAAGGAAAGGTCAGCCAGTAAAGTGAAACAATCACTGCAAGATAGCTTTCAACAAAATCAAGGAATATTTGTCAAATCCCCCAGTTTTGTGCCCACCAAAGTTAGGGAACCCTTAATCCTATACTTGATAGTGGAAGATGCTAGAATTGGAGCATGTTAGTACAAGCTGATGAAGCCATTGTTGAAAAGGCAGTGTAATATTTGAACAAAAAGCTTCTTCCAAATGAATAGAAATATAACTTGATTGGAAGAACTTGCTTAGCATTGGTATGGGCTACTAGAAAGCTTCGACACTACTTTTAGTCTTACAATTCCAGTGGAAGACTTTTTAGCAGTTGTAGACTTTTTGGCAACACATCCAATGGAACACAATAAGCAATAGGAGGTCAAATTTCCTGATGAACATTTGAACTTAATAGAAAAGAAAGGATAGAAGCTCTACTTTGATGGTTCAGCTCATAAAAAAAGGGCTGGAGTAGGCGTTTTGTTAGAATCCCCACAATGAGAAGTTGTCCCGATGTTGAAGATTACATTTTGCAGTGACGAATAACATGGCAGAATATGAAGCCTGTTTATTTAGGTTAGAAGCTTTGATTGCAGTTAAAGCTGAAGAAGGTTAAGTTATTGGTAACTCGAAACTAGTCATTAAGCACGCTAACGGCAATTGGAAAGTCAAGGAAGATAGGTTAAAACTCTACATTGACTGCGTGCACATTGTTATTCAGAACTTCAAAAGAGTAACCATCTAACACACAAGCAGAGTAAACAATCGAGTACCAGATGCGTTGGCTAATTTAGCATCAGCATGGGAAGAGATTTTAGTGATGCCTAAGAAGCCGTTTATGATGTCTTCAGGTAGTATCCCGTGTTACAAAGGAGAAAAGATTATGGATATCGAGGAAGAAAATCAGCCATGGTTTCATGATGTCCTATAGTGGATGACTAAAAGGGTTTATCTAGATTCAGCAACTAGAGATGATATAAGAGCTATACAACATTTGGTGTTACAATTTGCAGTCTTCGATGGTCAATTACAAAAGAATGTCGGACTAAGTATTGTTAAGATGTGTATCGAGGAAGGAAGCTAAAGAGATTATGGAATAGATCCATGCAAGGATTTACGATACCCACATGAACGGAAAAGCGCTAGCTAAGAAAATTCTCAGACAGGGTTTCTTCTGGTCGATAATGGAAAGGGATTGTATTTCTTTTGTGAAAAAGTGCTTCGAATGCCAAATTCATTGTGGAATAGATATCATTTTGTGAGTGTGTGAGTAATGGTGGTTTGGAAATGTATGATTTATTATTCTGTGGTTAAGGTTAACTTTATGTTTGTATGTTTTATCTTTACTCTTGTGCTTTAATGTTGGTTTTATTGCAAAATGTAAAGGGCCCTAATGGCGTTCCTACAAATGCTTGTTTGCAATAATTATTGGGTATTAGGAGATTTGGAGGGTTAAGGGTAGATTGTACATTAGTGATGGTTTGTAATTCTTTTCTTCTCCCCCTTTCTTTGTGTGATGAATTGATAGATGCAATATATATATATATATATATATATATATATATATATATATATATATATATATATATATATATATATATCTTGGATGATATATTTTACAAACATGCATTGTTGGCTCAAGGTCAATTTTATCCTAGGATTTTAATGATTATGTAAACCAAATAAATTTAGTATTTATGTTGTGCTAAAGATTTTTATGCAGAAGTTATTGTTGAAAATTATTGAAGAAATGAAGTTCCTGCAACCCAAGACTTTTATTTGAAGACCATGAATATTAATGAAGATATTTCTATTGGTTAGTATTATAATAAGTCTTAGGAAATTATTGTAGGATAGAGAGTAAATAATATTATAAGCACAAATCTATTTTATCTCTCTCAAAATTATTTTTAAATGCTTTTGAATAAATTTATTAAGAGGATATAGCCAAAATCTTTACTCTTCACGTTTTCCCATCTAAAATATTTTTGGAGTAAATATCTTTGGTGGCTATTAAATGAAATTCTGCAAAAACAGTTTCTGATCTAAAAAGCAGTTCCTGATTTAACACAACTGTCTGTTTCTGATACAGCTGGCTGTTTCTACTGTAAAAATTATACTGTTTTCTAAACTAAACCTTTCACCTCTAAACCTTGCGTATGTGAATATTAAAAGTGGTCCAACAGCCCTTTTAATTATAACTCATGCATTGTCTCTTTAGTTTAAAAATGTCAGAAACTTCATTGCTCATTAAAACAATAATCTTAACGTTAATTTCTAAGAGATCATCATCTTTTCATATAAAAACCCTTTCTTCTTATAAAAAGAATGGATTTTGCAAAGAGTATGAGTCCATTGTTCAAAATTTAAATCTCTTAAAGCTCTCTCCTCAATCCCCTTATTTCTTTTCGTCTTTTTGCTTCAAGAAAAATTTTTAAGAGAAAAGAAAATTTAATAACAACATTTTCTGAAGAACAATTCTGATCTTTAAATCCATTTTCTAAAACTGTGTTATGTTTTTCCTGTGCTTATATTTGCATTTCTTTCTATCTATATAGATTCTGTAATCTATTGTAGATAGGCTCTTTAATTGAAAACTTTTGTGTAAAAGCTTAGGTGAAAAGCTATGGTGGAATAGGTTATCAAGCGACCATCTCCTTGTATGAGATTCTAATGTCTTGATGTGAGTTTCTATTCTCTGCAAAAACAAAAAGGGTTGAGGTTGACTAGAATCTTTGGAAAATCTAGTGGGACAAAGGTTAGATCTAGGTGTTAATTTATTTCCTTGTATTGTTGGTTTGTCTCTTACCCTTAAAAAAAGATAACATAGTGGAGGATCTCAAGCTGAGTCTTGGGGAGTGGATGTAGGCGAGTTAGTGCTGAGCCACTATAAATCTCTGTGTTTATCTTCTTTTATTTTTTGAAGTTCTGCTTGATTATATTCTATTTACACAACAGTTCATATGTTCAAAAATGCAAAGTCGTTAATATTTTTTGATTCTAAACATGAATAAGCTTTATCTCTGTGGAACATCAGAACTCTGGATTTCTCTATTGTGTTTATACCAAGATCCAATCTACATTTTGACATTCAGTATGAATCACAATATATGTAATAATCAGTTTTTCTAATCTTGCTTAAAGCTTTGTGAAGCTGTTATAATCGCAACAACTGTTCTTCATAGAGTCTTTCTAAACTTGCTTAAGCTTTGTGAAGTAGTTCTGAATGCAATAATTATTCTTCTCAGAGTTATTCTAAAATTGCTTAAGCTTTGTGAAGCATTTCTAATGCAATAGCTATTCTTCATAGAGACTTTCTCTATTTTCAACAAGCTTTGTGAGGTGGTTCTAAACTTGATGACCTTCTCTCACAAATGCTTTCTATTCTGCTGCAACAGAATTCTGATTTTTGTTTTTGAAAGTTAAATTTTTAGAAAACTCAATTCACCCCCCTCTTGGGTTGTGCCATATATAAACAGGACCCACATGCATAAAAAGAGTTTTTTTTCATCTCAATTAGAGTTAATCGTATTATTAATTATTGTGAAATATTGGACAATGAGGAAGCCGGTTTAACAGGGCGATATGGGTACCTAAGACCTTCCCATTGTCGTACCTAACTCCCGGACCCTATCTCTTGTTTAAAACCGAGTTAGTCGATTCCAAAAAATTGATTAATTCGAGAATATTCCCTAATAAGGGTGGCGACTCAAAAGTTAATAAAACTCTTACCAAAGTAAGAGAACCGTTTTTCGAGGATAAACGAATGGGTTCATAAAGAAAACTGATTTACTAAATAAAACGAACTAAGCCCATTTGACTTGATTCTTTCCTTTTGAGGAAAATCTAACATCCTCACTTATTTTGGTAAGAGTTTTATTTTTTAGAGTCGCCACTCTCTTTAGAGAAAATTCTTGAATCAATCGATTTTTTGAAATCAACCAACTCGGTTATAAACTAGAGACTGGGTAAGCAAGTTAGGTATGGTTTCGGGAAGGTGTTAGGCACCCGAATCGCCCGGTTTAAACCGGCCTCCTAGTTGTCCATTAATTCACGAAAATTAATAATAAGATTAACTTGGATTGAGATGTGAGTTTGGTTTTAATACATTATTTGGAAACTATCAATCATGCATATCATCAATCACATAAAACATAAAAGTAAATCATCCACAAGAAAGGAGGGAGGAGAAAAGAGTAGAAACCATCACCTAATCATACATTCTACCCTTTAACCCTCCAAATTTCCCAAATCCCTTATATTATTACATTTATGCAATAATAGGACCCCTTAAGGTCATTTACATTGCGCTCATAAGAATTAAACCACAATCCAAAAATAAAGAATCAACAAACACAAACAATAATAAACATTTGCAGAACCATAAATCAAGCACAAAAACATAAATCATACAATTATTCTAACATTGATGATAATGATGAATGTTAAATGTTAAGAAGTTCTAAACAAAGTTAAATGAGTTAGATTTACATAAACTAAATAGCATTAAAGTAAAGTGTATAATAAATAAAAGGCTGAAATTTAAAGTACTTGGAAATGAAAGACAGTAAAGGTTAAGGCATTTATTTAAATATTAAACAAGGTTTAGAGTTCAAGATCTTGATGTTCATCAAATTTGATGAACAAATACACCCATAATTGCCCCAAATCTTATTTATTAGTGTTTATTCAGTCCATTTGTGGCTAAAGACGCATTCTAGAACATAAAGTCTTGTGCTTAACCACTGGATCTCTGAATCGAGTCTGTTTTATTGACTTTTAAGATTCTGGACCTCTGAATTAAAGTGCTTGGCAAGGTAGGAGAAGTGGCATGCGCCACTAGGGTGGGGCATGCGCCACATGTAGTGGCACTAGGCACTTGCCCTGATTAGAAAATCACAGTGTGGAAAAACAGAGCCCCCTGACTACAGGAGTGGCGTACGCCACTCTTGACACAGTCAGGGGTTATGGTTGTTCATAGATTTCTCTCCCAACCAATCAAAAGAATGGTGTTTTCCACACTCGAATGAAAGAAAAGAGATGAGGAAAGAGGTTAATAGCTCTCTGAAGTTACGTTTTGGAAGTTTTCAATGGTTTTTTGAGAGATTGGATGCAAGAAAACCCAAAAGTTTGGCTGTTTAATCAAAGGTCCGAGTTTGAGATCAAATATATGTGTTTTTTTTTTTTGGACTATTGATAAACAATCAAGGGTTTTGTAATAAAAAATGAATGAATACCACCTTAGATCAAAGTAGAAAACACTAGTTTTAACTTTGATTTAGGAAGAGTTTCAAAATGTAAGAGTTTCCTTATGTTGATTAAAAGGTCTCTCCCTTTTGCACTAATCCCAAGGCCTATTTATAGGCAAATGAGTAGTGTTGCCCTATTTTAGGGCTTAGGTGGCAAAATGCCACTGGTGGGCCCCAAAATTGGTTAGGGCCCATTGTTACAGAATCAGACTGGGTGGCACGCATAATGAGGCGATGCACCAAAAAGTGCACCGGGCATGCCTGAAGCGCTTCTCGGGTCCGGTTTCATTACGAAATGCCCGGTGATCTAAAAAAGTAAAAATGGTCAAACACTTGCATGACCTCAGCCACGGACCATTGGTCCAAAAATCGGAGCGATCCGAAATCCCAATCCAATCCTATATTAAAAATAGGTTATCGTCACTAAGCCATTAGGGGCAAAATTTGAGAGTCTACGGGTGTGTTATCACTCTACAACAGATGTTTACACTGCTTTTTGAGTTTGTGAGATGAAATATATCAAAACAGGAAAATTTCAATTGACTGCTACCTAGTGGCGCGCGCGACTGCTACCTAGTGGCGCGCGCCACTATTATTGCACTGGCAGACAGCTGTCAAACTTGTCCTTTATTATTGCTATAAAAGCTCATAACACCCCTACTCGCTTCAAAAGCTTATTTCTCTCTACCAAACGTAGCTTCAACTCAGAAACTACCCCAAACCCTTCATTTCTTCCCCATTCTTCATGGATCGATCCTTGGAGCCTGCATTTGAATCATTATTCTATTGTTTCACTCGGAAAGACTGGGATACGCTTTCACCTTTCGAACTCAATGGGCTAAGCTATTACCGGAATATTCAGGTCCAACCAGACTGCTGTAATGGTTGATCCATGACTTCGACCATTCGAACAACTTATTTCATCATAATGACTTCGAGATATGTCCATTATTTGAGGAGTTGAGCATCATTTCTGAGAGGATACCCATGGCTGAAGAGATTCCAGCAGTGCCCCAGCTCGATATCGATCTGCTTCAATGATTCTGCTGCTGTTTAGTTTCTCATCTTATAGGATTCCTTCTGATGACTTTAAAGTTGATATCGAGCCCCTTCGACCTCTCGTAGACCATGTTTTGGGGATGGACCGCACTAAATTGAACTAGGCCTCACTCGTCTGCTTTCACATCTTCAGCCAGTGATTACTACTTAGAAGCATTGACGGGTATGGCAGCCTTCGGCTGGTGCCCATAGTCGAGCAGATGTCTACGCGACTCATATCATTTCCATTTACTCTTGTCAAGACCTTGACTTGGCTAGGAGACTGTGCTCGGGACTCTGACTCGGTGCTTGGTCCAATGGGAAGCCTATTTTTACTACAGGTACATGCAATTCTTTTTATGTAATTTTGTAAGGCTTTAACTTTTACTGAAGCGGCCTTTATGGGTTTTCGACCTAACGAGCTTATTTTCTCTTCTTTTTTGTATGCAGTTAAAGGCTTTTGAGAAGCTTCAGGTGATGGATCTGCCATTAGACCATCTGATGTTTGATTATCGACTTAGAGTGTATGTCTGGGGGCCATCGTCGCTTGACCAACGATACCGTCGAAGACTAGACTGATATCTTTCAAAATCTCACTGCTAAGGGTGTCAAATGGACTTGCCCCTGGTGTTACATAAAGCGAGTCATAATTTCTTCTTACATGCTTTGTGTCTCCCTGTGTGGACTGACTATGACGGTGGCTTATTACCCCAAACGTGTGGCTAGGCAGTAAAATCGGCATTAAGCTATCCCTGATTATACTCGGTTCAAGGGTGGACTTATTACCAGTGGTTTCTGTCTCGCTTCATTTCCACTTGGCCCAGTCAAACGACTGTCCTCATTTCGGATATAGCATAAACTTCTTCCTCTGTCTTGTACCGCTCGTGGCTGCAAGCTTCTTCTGAAGTCGATGCTGATTCAGAGTCGACTAATTTACTGACTGCTAGATATCTAATAGGACATGGCATATAGATGCACTTATCCTACTTTCTAATGATATGTACTAGACAATCATTGATAGTCCAATTACATGAATGTATGCACTTATTATGAATGAAATGTCTTTTGCTAAAATGTTTGATATATTTCCTACTATTCCAGGTCAACAATGTATATTTAAATCATTTGCACATTAACAATAACTTAACACGATAAGCTTTAAAGTTAATAAGAACACAAAAGTGAATTTTATTAATTGGGTTTTGCCATGAATGTTTCATTTTATACATAAACTTCTTTAACCTATCCAAATTGACTTGCTCTATCAACTCATTGCCATCCATTTCTGATAGCTTCCCTATGCCTTTTGAAAATACCTTCTTGATCAGAAATGGATCTTCCCAGTTAGGCTTAAATTTTCCTCTTGGGTCATGAAAACGGCCACATCTTTTTTTAGGACCAAATCTCCTACTTTGAGTAGCTTAGGATGAACTTTTTTGTTGAAGTGCTTAGCCATTCTCCTTTTATATACTTGATCCATAAATTGGGGGTCGAGCCTCTTTCCATCAACGAGTGCTAATTTTGATAGTGATTCTCGGCCCATTGACATTCTGGAATCTTGGATTCCATCATTATGCGCAAGGACTACACTTCTATTTCTATTGGTAGCATGGCTTCCATGTCGTAAACTAAAGAATAATGAGTTACCCCATTCGTATATTTGGCGATGGTCCTACAGCCCCATAAAGCATATTATAACTTGTTTGCCCAATCTTGATGATTTTTTTTCATTTTTTCTCGGTATTTTCTTAATGTTCTTGTTCGTGGCCTCCACTGCCCCCATTTGCTTGTAAACGATATGGTGAAGATTTATGATGCTCAATTCCATATTTGCTAACAGCGTCTTTACTTCTGCTTGGAACTAAACTCCATTATTTGTCACTATGTGATGGGGAATCGCATATCTACAGATCAGGTTATTCTCAATGAATTTGGCCATTTGCTTAGAGCTGATGTTCTTAAAAGATTGTGCCTCGACCCATCTCGAGAAATAATCCACTGTCACCACTATGATTCGTGTTAATTGGAAGCAGGTGGTGAAATTTTGCTAATGATATCTATTCCCCCAAGCTACAAATGGCCATGGTGAAATAGAAAGATGTAATGTTGAAGGTGGAACTTTGAAATCTAACTCAGGTGTCCGTGAATTTGGCATTCAAAGCACACCTTTTCACAAAAGAAATATAATCCCTTTCCATTATTGACCAAAAGAATCATTGTCTGAGAATCTTCTTAGCTAATGCTTTTCTGCTCATGTGGGTGCTGCAAACCCCTGCATGGATCTATTACATAATTTCTTCAAGTTCTTTCATTGATACATATTTTAACAATAACTCGTCTCACATTCTTTTGTACAGTTGACCATTCAATACTGCAAATTGTAATGCAAAATGTTGTAGAGCTCTTTTGTCATCTCTAGTAGCTTAGTTAGGATAAACTCTCTTGGTCATCCACTAAAAACATCATAAAACCATGGTTGATCCTCTTCCTCTATATCCATAATTCTCTCTCCTTCATAGCATAGGATGCTACTCAAAGACATTATAAAAGGCTTCTTAGGCATAGTTGAGATCTCTTCCCAAGCTAATGCTAAATTTGCTAAGGCATCCGGAACTCGGTTGTTCATTCTACTAGTGTGTGTGAAGGTTACTCTCTTGAAGTTCTGAATAACAGTACATAGGTAGTCAATATAAGGCTTCAACCTGTCTTCTTTGACTTTTCAATTTCCGTTATCATGCTCGATTACCAATTTTGAGTCGCCGACAACTTCGACTTCTTTAGCTTTGATGGCCATCAAAGCTTCTAACCTAAATAAATAGGCTTCATAGTTTGTCATGTTATTTGTAACTGCAAACTGCAACCTCTTTAACATTGGGATGACTTCTCCTTATGGAGATTTTAACAAGACGCCTACTCTAGCTCCTTTATTATGAGCTGATACATAACCCTGACATTCTTTAAGCCCACAACATCACCTGATAGCAAAAAGTTTCAAACTCTATAACGAAAGTTGTCTTGGCTTTGTCTAACAGTGGCATGAGAATCTAATTATAACCTACAAACCCATCTATAATGGAGTAGCATCCCATCATTATTGTGCTATCTATTAGGATATCGATGTAAGGAAGGGGAAAATCATCTTTCATTGATGCTTTATTCAAGTCTCGATAGTCCACACACATTTTGACCTACCCATCCGTCTTAGGAACTCGACTATGTTTGCTAGCCACTCCGGATAGTGAATCACTTCTAAAAATCCTGCATCGATCTGCTTGGTCACTTTCTCTTTGATTTTCTCGACCCATTCTACTCTCAGTCTTCTCCTCTTTTGTTTCACTGGCTTAGTCCCAGGATACAGTACAATTGTGTGCTCGGCTATAGACTTATCAATCCCAGGCATGTCTTCATAGCTCCATGTGAAGGCTTCTCTTTTGTCCATGAGCAGACTTTGAAATTTTATGTTTAATTATGGCATTAGGTTCGGCCTAATTAATAAATTTTATGGATTATCTTTTATGCCAATATTAAATTCAAGCATGCATGACGATTTAATGTCAAATATGCCCATGAGCTTATCTATTTGATGAATGGAACCATCAGGAAAGACATCAAACAAGTAAGCAAAATTGAAATGCATTTCATTAAAAAGCAAAGATAGTTCATTACAATCAGTATCATCCAAATAAATAACAGACATTAGAAGGAGACTCAACATCCTCGAAGCTTTCTTCAATGCAGGCCTGGATTGCTTTGAGCACTGATCAGCAGGGTCTTCAACCTCTCCATCGGCACTTGCCTTCTTATTCTCTTGTCCTCCTTCTTTGGCAGCTCACTCCTCCTTCTTGCTTTCTTCCTCAGCACCTTTGACCCTTCAATCCCTTTTTTCTTTTCTTTCTTCACAACTTTCTCTTCCCCGAGCTCTTGTCCCTTGGGCTCTACCACTAGGACACAATCACATCGGTGAAAATATCTAGGCCAGGGTAAGTCTTCCTATTATGCTCAAAAGGCTCTATTGGTAGACATGGAGAGGATTGTTCACTCGAACGAACAAAACATCCATCCATGTCTGACCAGCCAAGTGTTCTCTTTGGTTTGCTCCTATTTGAACCTCAAGCATAGGCGGTGCCTCTAGGTGTGAATCTTAGGTGGTTTAGTAATGCCCTATTGTTCTTTTCCTAAGCCTTTTCCTTCTTCAAAATATTAGAGACAACAGGCGCCTTATCAGTAATCAAGACTGTTATTTGGAAGCCAGTCCATAGGAGAATGATCTATTTGTCAATGTTTAGCATAGCTACACTCTTTCCGCTTGTGGCTGGAATAGTAATGACTTCATCATTAAATGGGAATTTGAACTTTGGGCGTAGCATAGAAGGAAAACCTCCCAATGAGTGGTACCATGGGCGCTCCAATAGCAAGGAAAAAGTTGGGGGATATCAATTACTATGAATTCTGTCTCTTTCTCGATCGACCCCACCTTAACAACAGTTTTAAATATGCCATCTACTTGTCTCTTTGAGTCATCATATGCCTGGATGACAACATCTGACGTTTTCAAATCTGACACATTCAACTTGAACTTTGACAAGAGCTTCAATGGACAAACATTTAGAGTTGAGCCATCATCAATCATAACTTGGTACTCTTCCTCTTGCTTCAACATTAATGAACAAGGCTTCAGTGTGATTCCTACCCTCGGGAGGGAGCTTATCATCAGAAAATGTGATTATAAAGGGTTATGTTAGACCAACCTTACAAAATTAGGAGTGAAAATAGATGACGAGACCGGAATCTCTACCATTGCCTTAAGTAGAGCCTCAAAGTGCTTCTTAGATGAGACGAGCAAATCTCACATGCTCACATTAACATGTGTTCTTTTCAACTGTTTAATCAATGTGTCATCTTCAGCATCGATTTTAGGCATTACCGATGGGCTTGCTTTCTCATTCTTTGCTCTTGCCTTGATCATATCAGGCTGAAAAACTCGACCACTATGGTTCATATGATTCACATTCTTAGCTTTTTCTTCCTCACTACTCCAAACGTCTAGAGTAATGGGATTTATCAACAAGTCGTCCCCACTTTCTACCCATTCATTGTTGTGGTCTAACCATGCTTGAAATACAGACTTGCTAAAGTTTCCAAGACAGTGCCCATGCTTCTTATCCTCTCTCAACTTATCCTCAATGGCAGCACCGGCCTCATAGACTTGCAAGAACTCAGTCAGAGGCATGTATACATCTTTTCCCTATAGGCTGGTAGGATGCCCTTGATGAAGATCTTGATATGTTCATTGGTATCAAGTCGGTTTCTCATCTGAGTCACATTGGCTCTCCATCTAGCCATATAATCTCTGAAAGACTCGTCACTTTTCTGAACTGTGGCTTCCAAATCTCTCAGATTGACACTCATTTGGAGGTTATAGGCATACTCCTTTAAAAAGAATGTAGTGAGCTCATTCCAATCCTTTCTTACTTTCTTCTCCAAATTATAATACCAAGTCTGAGCCGACCCGATTAGAGATATAGGGAACATCTTTAAGATTTCTTTCGACAGCAGACTCGCCAACTCCATCACAGCCTTGTTTGCATCACATGGACCTTCGGATCACCCGTGCCATCATACTTCAAGACTTTAGGCATCTAATAGGTCAGGGGGAAAGTGTTCTTCAGCTTGAATTCTTCATCCTCATCATTATCCATGTCAACATACTGGTCCACGCCCTTTGATTTCATAAAGACATGGAGCTTTTCCAACTTCTTATCTAACTTCTCGAATTTCTCAGAAGCGACCGGTTCGGACTCAGTCTTCTTGGTAGTCCCTTCTTGGTGAAGAACTCTCTGTCTTGCCATGTATCGTCCACTTGTTCTTTCTTTTCGGACTCTCCTAGCTTCATCATCCTTAATAACCACGTGGTCCTTGCCTTTATCGGATCATATGAGCTTTTCCAAACTGGCGGCCACTATCTTTTCTACCAATTTCTTGATTTTTGGAATAGGAATGCTACTATCACCCATACTGTCAGTAGGCGGAGAAGCAAAAGCAAAAGTAGTGGTAGGAGTTGAAAAATTGACTTGAACTAGAAAACTCTCTATCTCAATGCAAGAGCCCAAAGAACTAACAGAAACTGATTCGAGAAGGTCGAAAGGGATTGAAGGTTCTTCAACTCTAACCAATCAGCTATCCGTCCTAAACCAGTTGACTTCTTGGGTGCTTTCTCTCTTCTTGGCGCTATTTTGACTGTACAAAACAAGGGTTAGAAAATAAGACATGATTCATGTATGCATGAATATAGCATGATATACAAAAATGCGATCACACAACATGACATTGTGAATGCAACTAACTTTATATTCCATCATAGCTTGATCACGACTGTTCAAGATGGAGATTAGAAAAGACTTTCAAGAACTAAAAGAGTCAAAACATGCCTTGTTTTATAGCCAAATATGATTTTTCTTTTTTTCTTCTTTTTTTTATTTGTATCCCGTTCTTTTTGCCTCAAGCGAAAATACTGGAGCAGGGTTCTTTATTTATATACATTTAAAGTTTTTCTTTCTTTCTTTTTTTCCTTTAATAAGGCATTAAAAACATTTGGCTCAAAATAGACTAGCTTTCATTGCTTTCAAAAGTTGACTTTTTACAATGACAGTTCTTTTGGACCTTAATTAGGTATTTACAACATCTGAACTTCAAAACTTAAGATTTTTGATACGGTTTGGCATTCTCTAAGATGAAGTGCCCAATCCCCATAAGGTGGTTGGCAACATTGCGCATGAGCGTGAAACGTGCATCCACACCTTAGAAGAGGGTCATAACCTCAAGTTGAGCTTGCTTAATTTCAAGCAAGAGTTTATGAGCCTTTTCTAATGGGTCTTCTTTGATCGGTGATTGAACCGTAGGAGCTTTCCTCTTAGACACTTAAGCATTGTCCTTATAGTCAACATTTAAAAGAGCTCTTTTGGCTTGCTTTGTTTCTAGCACCGCTCTCAAGTCTTTCGCTCTTCGGCACTTTGAACGACAAGAACGAGCCATGATAGAATATTCCTATATGGCTTTAAACAAACATGTTAAGTGATGCATGAGAAACATAGCATAAATATAAACAAGTAAAGGGAATATGAGTTGGAAAATGCACGATCTCCATCCTTATATCTCCCACACAAAGATTCATGGTTGAAAGTCTATCTAAAACCCTAAGACATATTCGTGGGGCCCATAAACCACCATGGGGTTTTGGACCAACGTCTCTCACATTTATTGGATGAATAGCACAACATTGATTATTATGGTAACCTTAAGGGAAGGAACTAGGGTCATGTACGTGAGCTTTGGTCGTGTTATACAAGTCTTGGGTTCCATAAGCAAGAATTGGTTGTTTCCTCCCAATTAGCTTTGGGTCTAAGCCAATGGTGATAATGGATTGCGCCAATTCTTTTAATATACCAAAAGGTACTAGATTTATGGGCGTTATGTATTAGTGGCAGATCCCAATAACTGAGTAGATTGAAAGGACGCATCCCCTAATATCACCTTTAGGGCTTAGGGTTAGAAAGGTGATTAAGAAGAGATTTATGCATGAATGACAATAAATATACATAAAGTAAAGACTCAATTTCAAGTTAATAGTATTATTAATGATTGTGAATAAATGGACAACATTTGGAGTCAACTCCTTACTCGAGTACAAAATCGAAAACCAAAGATTCTGGGTCCGATCCCAACAAAGTCACCAGACTGAGGATGCTATTTTTCACTTAAAGGAAAATGGAACAGGCTTGGTTGATTTTATTTAAGACATTTGATTTTCTTTATTAGACCCATTCATTGATCCTCAGATTAAAAGTTTATTCTTTTGGTAAGAGTTTTATTTTGGAGTTGCCACCCTTTTTTGGGAAAATTCTCGAATTAATCGATTCTTTGGAATTAATTAACTTGGTTTTAAAATAGAGACTGGGTAAGGGAGTTGGGTACAGTATCAGGAAGATGTTAGGAACTCGAACCGCCCGATGAAACTGGCCTCCTTATTGTCCATTAATTCATAATGATTAATAATAGAATTAACTCGAACTAAGGTGTAAAACAAGTTTTAATGCAATTTTGGAAAGCATATCAGACATACATATTATTTCATGCATAGAACATAGATTAAATCATCCAAAGAAAAGGAGGGAGGAGAAAAGAGTACATCCCATCTCCTAATTATACAATCTACCCTTAACCCTCCAAATTTCCCAAATCCCCTTAAATTATTACAACAAGCTATAATAGGAACCATTAAGGTCCTTTACATTGAGCTCATAATAAATGAAAAGCATTAAAGAATCACTCATAAATAATAAACACAAAAGTAATAAACATTCACAAAATCACAAAGCATACATTCATTCAATCAATGGAGATACAATGCATGTTATGCTCATAAGTCAATAATTAATGAGTTAGCACACTAATAACCATAAAACAATGAATAAAAGTGCATGAATTTAAAGGATAGAAAGTTAAAAGTACATACAAGTAAAGGATAGTAACTTAAATATAATAAATTTAAGGTTTTAACCAAGATTTGGGTTCAAAGCCTTGATGTTCATGAATGATGAACAAATGCACTTGTCACTACCCATTTCTTGTTAGTTTATGTTTATTCAATCTATTTTTAGTCAACAACACAATCAAGAACAATAAAGTTTGGTGTTTGACCACTGGAATTTTGAATCAAGTCCGTTTTATTGATTTTTGGTGTTCTAAACCTTTGAAACAAAATGGCATGCGCCCACATGTAGTGGCGTTCTAAACTTACCCAGATTAGGGTGTCACAGAACCAAAAATAGGGCATTCTGACTACGGGAGAACTGTCGTGCGCCATACGTAAGGGAGTGAGCCTCTTGTACTGTGGCATGCGCCACTTCTAACACAGTCAAAGCTTTGGTTGCACAAGGATTCCTCTCCCAACCAAAGGAAGAACAAGTGTTTTTCACACCAAATTGAAGAGAAAAAGATGAAAGAAGAGTTTTAGAGCTATCAGAAGTTACCTTTCTTTGAAAGAATCCAAAGGTTTTGGGGATTGAATGAAAGAACACCCAAAAGCTTGATTCTTGAACCAAAAGTCTTAGATTGAGATTAAATGAATATGTCTGTGGATTCTCATATTAGCAATAAGGGAGTTTTTTTTAAAGATCAATGAATAACACTAAGAATCCAAGAAGAAACACCACTTTCTCTTTTATTAATAGTTCAGTTTTGAAAATGGTAGAGTTTCCCTTAGCTTCTCCAAAAAATCCTCCCTTTGGCACTAATCCCATGGCCTATTTAATTATAGGCAAATAGGGGTGTTGCCCTAATTTTAGGGCCAAGGTGGCAAATGCCACTAGTGGGCCCCAAAATCGGGTTAGATACTCAATCGAACCGGATGGCATACATAATGAGGCAGTACACCGGGAAGAGTACTGGGTGGACTCAAAGCGCTTCTCGCGCCCGGTTTCGCTACGAAACGCCCGAAAAAGTAAAAATGGTCAAATACATCCATTATCTCAGCCACGGACCATCGGTTCGAGAATTAGAATAATCAAGATTCCTAATTCAATTTTATGTTAAAAAAGGGTATCAACGCTGAGCCATTTTAGGGGCAAAAATTGAGCATCTACAATTTTCAATGTTCTTAAAGTTAAATTGAAAATCTATTTATATGGAAAGGAGGATTTTGGCCATTTACTTTTTTTAGTATGAGGATGGCCGTGAATGAATATTTTTAGTACTGTTTGGGAAGAGAGTTTATTGCGCACTATGTTTTTAATTATGTTTAATATATGAAATGATTTATAGTCTCACAGCAGCTGATAGACAGGGTTATTGCCCTACTAATATCACTTCATTTGTTGAAGTTGATATTATTATTGATATGGAAATGAATGATAAATAAATGATATTGTTCCCTCTTAAATGACGTTGAGATTGTCCCTCTTCTGTTTAGATATAAATCACAGATTGAGGTTGAGATAGCTTTGTCTTAATGAGCTCATAGGACATTGATGGCCCTTCAGATTATTTAAGTTGTTGAGACTAAATTGGATATTGTTAAACTTCTTGAATTGATAGTTTTCCTATAATTATGATGCTCAGTAACCATTTTTACTCAAAGATAGCTATTGATTTTTTAGCAAAGAATTTCTATCACTATTATTGATATACTTTCTTACTAAACTCTTTACTGAGTTGAAAGAAAGATTGATTTTTAAGAAAGATTAAATGACAAGGATTTTCATATGAAGTTTTATTTACAATCATGGTTAACATTTGAAAAATGTGAATTTACACTTGATTTTATATATATGCACCACTAAGCAATTTGCTTAGCGATAGTGTTTTCTATACTATCACAGGGAAAAGAAAGAAGAAAGCAGGAGAGTGAGTCCAAATAGTTGCAGGATTCCTTTTTGAATCATTGTAAATATAAGAGCTACTACTGTAGCTACTGTATATAGTTCCTTTCTGGGATCTTGTATGATGCATAGAATACTAACAGAACGGTCATATGTATATGAGCAGACATGTAATTAAAGTTTACATAAACTTTCGAAGCTAGTATATATTACAAGCTAATATATATATATATATGCTTTTATTATTACTTAAAGTAACTTACTCTTATTATTATTTACATATGAAAGTGAGATCGATCTAGTATGTAACTGCACTTCAATTGGGCTTATGGGTTATGGAACCATTTGTGATGAACGAATTTGTATAATTGTAAAACAAAAATTTTATGATATTATGAGTACTTTTCCTATATATATATATATATATATATATATATATATATATATATATATATATATATATATATATATATATTGTTACTATAGTATATCAATTAAGTAGAATTCAGGTTAGTTCTGCGACTATTCAACAAGTAGCTCCTGAGACTCCTCAAGCATCTGTAAATATGATAGAAGAAAACACCAACTCTGATGTTAGTGAACCTGACTCAGAAAATATTAAACAATTTGAAATCAATCCCATAAATCATCATAGAGAAATAGTAAATAGAGCACCAGACTTAGGAATTGTTGATAAACCTAATACTATATCTCAATTTAAATATAATGCTTCAACAATTTATGAATGGAACATAGATGGTTTAAGTGAATATAATATCTTAAGTATTTTACAACAAATGACAATGGCTGCAAATGCTTATAAAACACAGTCAATCATTTCTGATAAGGCTATAGCAGAAATTTTAATTGCTGGATTTACCGGCCAACTTAAAGGATGGTGGGATTATCATCTCACTGACCAACAACATTCGGAAATCCTAAATTCAATTCAAATAGATGATGAAGGTGAACCTATATATGATGAATATGGTGAAGTAATTCAAGATGCAGTGTCATCTTTAATTCTCACTATTTCACTTCATTTTATAGGAGATCCATCTCACGTAAAAGATAAAAATGCAGAGTTACTTAGTAATTTAAAATGTAAACATTTAGGTGATTTTCAATATTATAAAACGACTTTTCTCACTAGATTAATGTTAAGGGAAGACTCTAATCAAAGCTTTTGGAAAGAAAAGTTTTTAGCTGGATTACCTTATTTCTTGGGAGAAAAGGTTAGAAATCATATTAAACAACAACATGGCCAACCTATACCCTATAGTAAATTAACCTATGGACAATTAATTAGTATAATTCAAAAGGAAGGTTTACAAATATGTCATGATCTAAAACTTCAAAGAAAGATAAAATATGAAATGCAGAAAACTAAAAAAGAATTAGGATCTTTTTGTAGACAATTTGACTATAGTATAACTTCTCCACAGAAATGTGAGGGCCAATGTTCTAAAACTAATAAACCTAAAAAATATTATAGAAATCAATACTCTAAAAAACAATATAGATCTACACCTAGTCAAGATAAATTTTATAGTAAAAAGAGAACAAAATCTTCTTATAGAAACAAAAATAAACAACCTTCTAAATCTACAACTAAAAATTCTTATAAAAATTTGACTTGTTATAATTGTGGTAAAAAAGGGCATACATCAAAATTTTGTAAATTTAATAAAAGATTACATGAATTAAATTTAGAAGATAATGTTTTAAATAAAATTTATGAATTATATATTGATTCGGATTCTTCGGAATCTGAGATTAATGAAAGTGAAAATCAAATTGATGAATTAGGAACTACTACAAGTTCTTCCAGTTCATCAAAATTTTCTTTAAACATGTTAACTAAAGATCAAAGTAATTTATTAACAGTAGTTAATGGAATTGAAGATCAAGAAACTAGAGCTAAACTTCTTAAAAAACTTATAAAAAGTTTTGAAGACGAAGATGACATAAAAAATATTACTCCTAAAATTCAGTCTAAAACTTATGATTTAACTACCATATTAAATAAAAATAAACATGAAAAGGTCGATGAGAATGAATCTACTAAAAAATTATATAAAGAAATTAAGATGCTAAAAAATGAAGTAAAAGAATTAAAAACCCAACTTCAACAAAACTCTAAAAAAATAAAAATACTAGAATCCCAACTTATTTCTAGTTCTTCCTCAGAAGAAGATAAACCAGAGAGTAGTTTAAAAATAAATGAATTAGATGAAGATATAGACTGTAATTTTCTCAATTTATTACAAGAAATCACTTCACGAAAATATTTAGTAAAAATAAACATTCAAATAAATGATTTTGTGATAAATGCAATTGCACTCTTTGACACAGGTGCAGATTTAAACTGTATAAAATCTTAACTAGTTCCTAAAAGATATTGGTTAAAAACTAGTGAAAAATTAAGTACAGCCAACAAATCTAAACTTGAAATTATAGGAAAAACAGATGCAATAATCATAGATCAAGCCTTAGAAATAAACACAGTATTTTTACTTTCACCTCAGATAAATTATATGGTAATATTAGGCACTCCATTTATAAATCTCATCACACCATATTCAGTTAAAGAGGATTGTATTAAATTTAAAATAAAAAATTGCAAAGCTCAATTGGAATTTACGGAAAAACCTAAAAAGAAACAATTAAATTTGTTAAAAGCTCATTCTATTAAAATGTTAGAAATAAATTCTTTAATTAAATCCAAAGAAGAAAACTTAAAAGATTTGAAAAATAATGCATGTTTAAATAGAATTAAAAACCAATTAAATTCTGATGATATCCAAAATAAAATCTCAACTCTAAAAAATTTTATGGAAAACAAATTATGTGCTGACCACCCACATGCTTTTTGGGATCGTAAACAACACATAGTGGACTTACCATATGAAAAAGATTTTGATGAAAAAACCATTAAAACTAAAGCTAGGCCAATTCAGATGAGTCCTGAATTGATTGACCATTGTAAAAATGAAATTCAAGATTTACTTAATAAAAAATTAATTTCTAAATCTAGAAGCCCATGGTCTTGTGCAGCTTTTTATGTCAATAAAAACGCTGAAATAGAACGAGGTGCTCCCAGATTAGTAATAAATTATAAACCATTAAATACAGCTTTAAAATGGATTAGATATCCTATTCCAAATAAAAAAGATCTATTAAAGCAACTCTATAATGCAAATATTTTTAGTAAATTTGATATGAAATCTGGCTATTGGCAGATTCAAATTGACCCTAACGACAGATATAAAACAGCATTTACCGTTCCATTTGGTCAATACGAATGGAATGTAATGCCTTTTGGATTAAAAAATGCTCCTTCTGAATTTCAGAGGATCATGAATGATATTTTTAACCCATGTTATAAATTTTGTATTGTTTATATTGATGATGTGCTTATATTTAGTACAACTCTAGAAGATCATTTTAAACATTTAAAAACATTTTGTATGATCATCGAGAAAAATGGTTTAGCATTAAGTAAAGCTAAAATGGATTTGTTTAAAACTAAAATAAGATTTTTAGGCCATTATATAGAACAAGGTAAGATTCAACCTATAGAAGAGCACTTGTTTTTGGTGAAAAATTTCCTGATGAAATTTCTAATAAACCCCAATTACAACGTTTTCTTGGTTGTTTAAATTATGTAATTGATTTTTATCCAAATTTAAATTGCATGATAAAACCTTTACATAATAGACTTTGTAAAAATGCTGGTCCTTGGACAACTCAGCACACTCAACTCGTAAAAAAGATAAAATCATTAGTAAAAGAAATTCCTTACTTATATATTCCTGATCCTACTGCTTTTAAAATTGTTGAAACTGATGCTTCTAATATTGGTTATGGAGGCATTTTAAAACAAAAAATTAATGGTAAAGAAAGAATAATCCAATATACTTCAGGCCATTGGACTTCAACTCAATTAAACTATTCTACCATTAAAAAGGAAATTTTAAGTGTTCTTATTTGTATCAATAAATTTCAATCTGATCTTTTAAATCAAAAATTTTTACTTCGTATTGATTGTAAATCTGCAAAAGAAGTTTTGCAGAAAGATGTCCAAAACCTTGCCTCTAAACAAATTTTTGCTCGATGGCAAGCGCTTTTAAGTATTTTTCAATTTGACATAGAATATATTAAAGGTAATGATAATAATATTCCGGACTTTCTAACTAGAGAATTCTTACAGAACAATGGGAAGAAAGAAGGATAAAGGGAAAGAAATTAAACAAGATTCAGACTCCCCAACTAAAGCTCTTTCTGAGCAATCTGAAGATCTTAGTAAAACCTTAAACACTAAACCCACTTCTTCTAAAGACCTTAAAAAATGGATTGAGGAACTTTCTCAATCTCCTGAAGTAATTAAAGCACTGCAGGGAATGGCATCCTCTTCCACAGAGGACCCAGGTATGTCTTCTAAATCTAAAGCGATCGTATCCGCTCATGATACGGCTACTCTGTCTCAAACGGTAGACAGTAAAGAGTTATCAAATCCGTTGATGGCTGTGGATTTGCCAAAAATCCAATATAAATCTACTGGTAATATACATAAATGGTTTGATAAAAATTTATTTGATTTTGAAATCGAAGTTGAGGATGGTTATAATCATACTAATCCTTGGCAAATTATAAAGAATTATTATCCTGAGAATTGGTTTTTTATGCCAACAGATTTGTCAAAACCTCAGGCCTATTATAATAATATATTATTAGATACTGAATCAGTAAACATCAAACATACTTTTGATAAAAATGGAATAATTTCTTACTCTTCTATAAAAATAAAACGCGTCATCCATCCTAAGGATTGGCCCGTATCTTCTTTAGTAACGCCAGTAAAATTTAAAGGATTACATAAATATAATATGAGTTATAATTATTTTGATTATAAAAAAGCGTGGGATACGATATTTTGTCTTCAAAATCCCACCACTACTCATTCATGGTTAATATATTTTGATCAAAATATACGCACTGATTTAAAAATCCCAAATTGGTTTAAACGATGGTGGCAATTTAAAGGAATTTCTGAGGAAATCATTCCTCATGATATCCATTATTTGTACCAGTTCTTTAAAACTCATTATAAACCTAAACCTGAAGAAGTTCATATTCCTTCTTTGATGTATTATTGTATGACCTTCTTCACTCCATGGGTATATCAATGGTATTTTGATTATCAGTATGTTCCAGGAAGTCAAATTCCCATGATAATAAAAAGACATAAAATAAAATGGTGGGGATCATTCAAGAATTCCACCACTGAACATAAAATTAGTCAATGGATCCGCAATAAATTATCCAGCCCATCTAAACCAGCTTTAACCTATGCCCATACATTAGCTATTCAGGATAGCCCCCAGTTTGGTATCCAAAAAGCCCAATGTCAGGCCCGGTTAGCTGCAGCCAAAACACCAGAAGAATATAGATTGATCTGTCAAGAGATGTCTGAACAACTCTCAACCAGTTCAAATCAGCCCATAAAACCATCCACCAGTAAAGCCCAAAGTGCATCCTCCAGTAAATCTTCAAACACTACACACCATAAAAGCAAGGGTAAAATCGTTTTACCATCATCCTCATCATCTAGTTCATCTAGTGAAGAAAGTGATGACAGTGATATCATAAAAATCCAAAGTAAAGCAGGTAAAAAAGAAAAAGAAAGAAAAAAGAAGTTAAAACAGAAAGAAAAAATAAAAAGAAAAGAAAAGCTAAAAAAGAAAAAGAAGGACACATCATCGTCCTCATCTTATTCTGAATCATTGTAAACAGGCAGAAGGAACCTTATTCCTTCATTCTTTGTAAAACACCCAGTCAAAGCGACACACAAGTTTTTAGTAAAAGGCCAACTCAGCAACAGTAAAGGACAGCTAGGCACAGCCAAAATCAACTCAAAATTCAGTAAAGTCCACTCAGCAACAGTAAAGTCCACTCAGCAACAGTAAAGTCCACTCAGCAACAGTAAAGGTCCTCTCGCCAACAGTAAAGGTCAACTTGGAACAGTAAAAGCAAACAGTAGAGATTCTCTGACAGAGACTACTGTTCACCAACAGTAAAAGTAAATAGTAAAGATTCCAAAAATTTTATTTAAGGGAGCCTTTTCCCCTTGTGAAGGCATCGATTGTAAACTCATAATATAGTATATACTTCAATATAGGCGTAGTAATTCTCTCCCAAAACTATCTCCCTCCTTTCCCAGTTCGATTGTAAAGGATTACAAGTGGAAAGTCTTAAAATTCTTGTAAGTTAAAACTAGTTTAAGTTTATCATTTAAAGTTTAATTTTTGTATTTAAATATTGTAATACTATTTTGTTATTTCAATTATTTATTTTAGTAAATATAAATTGCTACTTATTAAAGCCCTGTTAAAGGCTTCATTCTCTTCTCCCTCCACACTCTGACTTAGTTCTGGGGATCCCAGGCTAAGGTTGCAGGAACCCAACCTTAATTAAAATATAATCAATTAAAATTGGTTGAGTTAATTGATAAATATTAAATTGATTTGAGTTTTGTTTGTTGTATAAGTATGCTCTGTGGTTGCACCTTAGTGTGATCTTCCACATCAGAAATATCATTCTTGTATGTTCATAAACATATACTGTTCACTTACTGTTCAGATTAAAATATATACTGTTCATCTTTAAACAAATACTGTTCAAATTAAAAATCTTGGGTATATCAGCTGGAAACACATAACCTCCTGGTGTTTATCATTGCACTTGATAAACAAAGGAAACATTGTGCTACAACGCTACGTACCAAGATAATAGTAATGATTTATATGATTATAAATCCTATTGATAATAGTATATTATTTGACATATACATTAATGATATTTTGATTAATATGTATATTGATAATGATCGTTGTTTAGTTCATGCTTATATAGGTTTTAATATGTATGATATGTTTATTAATTTATAAATTATAACTGAGTCTGAGTAATTAAACGGTCCTTTAAGCTTTTGTTGGTATCAGAGCCTAAACGATTTAGATCTGCTAATTGGTATGCATATAAAGACTTCGTTTTATAATATATCATAGGTTGTTTTGATGATTGGTTCCATTGAACTATACATCTAAGGTCCATTTGAGATATCAGATACAGTAAGTGGCCTATTTTTGAACCCGTGTGTAAGTCCCAATTGGTAGGGCAGTTGAAGGGTATAACCTGGCCGAATTCTTGAGATATCATAACCGGACTTAGATTAGTGTAGTATAACCGGATCACTATCATTAAAATCTATGCTATTTTATAAAATGGATCCTTTCATATGTAGATTAAGTAGTAGTAATAAATCGGATGATTCTGCATCTTCAGAATTTAAAAGGATTATTAGTAGCAATGAATCAAATTTTAAGGATATAAATAAAGCTATTAATGAAAAGATGATTTCTACAGTAATTGTTCCTGATAAAAATGATTTTAAGATCTCTACAGTAAATGTTTCTACAGTTAAAGAACAATTCTATAAAAATTCTAAGTTTTATTATGAAATAGAAACTAGAATACCTCGAACATTAAATATACTTAGTAAAGAAGAAATTGAAAACGAATTACTTGAAGAAGTATCTAAAATAAACAACTTAATTAAAATGAAGAAGATTCTAAAAACTTATACTTTTGAAGAATTAAAATCTGAATATTTAGACTATAGACTAAATAGGCAAAATAAAATAAAATTCTTTGATTGGTATAACTTAATTAAAGAAAAAATTCAATCTCATGTTTGTAAACCATATCACATTTCACAGTCTAGTAAACAAGAATTTGTCAACATATTAAAAGATCAATTAAGTAAACTTGAAGTGCATTCAGCGACTACTCAACCAGTAGCTCTTGACACACCTCAAGCATCACGAAATATAAATAATTTAGAAGAAACTTCTAATTCTGAACTTAGTGAACCAGAATCAGAAGATGTAAAACAATTTGAATTAAATCCAATAAATCATCATAGGGAAATAGTTAATAGAGCTCCAGATTTAGGAATTATTGATAAACCTAATTCGTTGTCTCAATTTAAATATAATGCTTCAACAATCTATGAATGGAACATAGATGGTTTAAGTGAATATAATATATTAAGTATTTTGCAACAAATGACAATGGCTGCAAATGCTTATAAAACCCAGTCAACTATTTCTGATAAAGCTATAGCAGAAATCCTCATTGCGGGATTTACTGGACAACTTAAAGGTTGGTGGGATTATCACCTAACTGACCAACAACATGAAGAAATTTTAAATAAAATTCAAGTAAATGATGATAGTGAACCGGTATATGATGAGAATGGTGATATAATTCAGGATGCTGTGTCATCTTTAATTCTCACTATTTCATTACATTTTATAGGAGATCCATCTCACTTAAAAGATAAAAATGGTGAATTATTAAGTAATCTTAAATGTAGAAAATTAAGTGATTTTCAAGAATATAAAACCACTTTCCTTACAAGATTAATGTTAAGGGAAGATTCAAATCAAGCCTTTTGGAAAGAAAAGTTCTTAGCTGGACTACCTTTCTACTTAGGCGAGAAAATTAGAAATTCTATAAAACAACAGTTTGGTAATCCAATACCTTATGATAAATTGACTTATGGTCACTTAAATAGTATCATTCAAAAGGAAGGATTACAAATCTGTCATGATTTAAAAATGCAATTAAATTTAAAATCTGAAATACGTAAAACTCAACAAGGATTAGGATCCTTTTGTAAACAGTTTGATTATGGCATGACTTCTACCAAACCTTGTAGTGGTCAGTGTTCTATATCAAATTTATCTTCATCTAAAAATTCTTATAAAAATATAACTTGTTATATTTGTGGTAAACCAGGACATACGTCCAAAGTTTGTACAAGAAAACCATCCTCTAAATCTCAAACTCCTAAAATGACACAACCACATAAATCTTCAAGAAAAACTTCTTTTAAAGATTTAACTTGTTTTTCTTGTGGTAAAAACGGTCATATTTCTAAATTTTGTCGATTTAATAAAAAATTAAATGCATTAAAATTAGAAAAAGAAATATTAATAAAAATTCATAAATTATATCTCGATTCAGACACTTCAGACTCTGAGTCTATAGAATCTGATGAACTCGAAACATCAACCAGTTCATCTGAATAAAATATTTTTGTATTATACAGTATCTTTATGTTTCTAGTAAAAATCCGTCTTCAAAAGTTTTCAATATCCGCATAAAATATTTTTCCTATTATTTATTTGAATATTTGTGGTAAAATTGTAGTCGGATATGTTCCAGGTATTATTTTCTAAATGTATACTTTTACTATACTTGGTATAGTTTACCTTCCTCTCTAAAATTTTCATTGTTTACATAGTAAGTTTCATCTCTACAGTAATTGTTTGTAAACAGTATTGATATTTAGGCTGGAAACCCAGAGGTGCGGGCTACTGGTCCAAAGGACTATTTAATTAGTCGTCTTCTTGGTATAACAACGCCACGTATCATACTTAAATGAATTACATTCATATTTTCGTAAATTTAAGAGAAAATAATATTTTAATATATTAGTTTAAATATTACTGAGATTTTTATAGATCTCAATAATCATACAATTTTAACAATTTATATATATATAATCATTATATTTTGTTCTTGCATCCTTTAAACTCTTCCTTGAAGCCTTACAGGAACAATGGGAAGAAGTAAAGCTACAGGGAGTAAAAACTCACCCATTAAAGCTCTTTCAGAGCAAATTGATGATATTACTAAATCCCTTACCACTAAAATATCTCTCTCTAGTGATGTTAAACAATGGATTGATACTTATCCTCGATCCACTATAGTTCTACTCCAGATATTATATGATATAGTATCTTCTTCAGCGGAAGATACGCAGGTATGACTTCTAAACTTAAAAGCGATCATACCCGATCATGGTATGGCTATTCCGTCTCAAACGGTAGACGGTAAAGAATTATCAAATCCGTTAATGGCTGTGGATTTGCCAAAAATCCAATATATTGATTATTTAATTGATTGCTCAGGCTATATGTAAAGACATTGTTTGATTAAATTGTTTAATATCACTATTTTAAAACCCATACTTGAAAAATCAGGCTGGCTTTCTTTTTGCCCTGGGTATATTATAGGTATATTAGCAAGCCCATATAATAGGCCCAAATGGTCTCAATAATATTTTGCATAAAGAAAAAGATAAAATTATATTATCATCATCACCTTCACCTTCACATGGCGATAGTGCAATTCATGATGATATTCCATTATTAAAGTCAAAAGATAAAAGATAAATCAAAGAAAAGAAATGTGAAGATAAAAAGAAAAAAGTAAAAAGAAGGACAACTCATCGTCCTCATCTTCTTGTAAAAGGCAGAAGGAACCTTATTCCTTCAATTTGATCTCATAAAAATCCAAGATATTATCTCCAACTAAACAGGTGGCAGACAACCCACTGTTCATCCACAGTAGAGATTCGGTGGCAGACAACCCACTGTTCATCAACAGTAAAAAGTAAATAGTAAAGATTCTTTCTTTTGTTATTTAAAGAGAGCCTCTCCTCTTTGTGAAGGCATTGTCCAATTATAGGCAATCCTAAGCACGAAAGCTTAGTTAGTAAACCTCTCTCCTCTCCTTCCAACGTTCATTGTAAGGATTCAAGGTTAGAGATTCTTTAAACTTTGTAAGTTTAATCTTTTAAATTTTTGTATATGTCTTTCAATTTTGTAAATCAAATTTAATCTTTGTAATTAAATAAAGTTTTATATTTTGTTTATAAATTGATACTTATTAAATGCCCTGTTGAAGGCATCCTTCTCTTCTCCCTCCACACTCTGACTTAATTCTGGGGATCCCAGGTTAAGGTTGCAGGAACCCTAAACCATATAAAATTGTTCTTGCGTAAAATTGTATGTCGTATAAGTATGCTCTGTGGTTGCACCTTAGTGTGATCTTCCACATCAGAAATAAATTGTTATATGCTTGTTTGATTTAAACAGTAACTGTTTGTTCATATAAAAAAGATAAACAGTAACTATTTCTTAAGTTTAATTTGAACAGTACTTGTTATAAATTTATTTGTTTAATAAATTAATTTGTATAATGTTTGATCTTTAAAATAGGAATATTAAATAATTTCATCATAGCATTTACTTCGTTTAAATTTATTCCTTTTATAAGATTCAGATCTGTTAATCGGTCCTTTAAGCTTTTGTTGGTATCAGAGCCACTATGGTATAAGACCGGTGCTTCTTAACTGAGCCGGCATCCAGATCCATGGAGGGTTCTCACTGTGTGACACTGTGACGAAACATAGGCTCTTACCTCCAGGATGTCCCGCAGGGTGTCTGCCCAGTGGGCGGCCCATAAGTCAGGTTGTAGTTGTCGAGAGGCAACATGCGTGAAAAGTGGTCTCTGAGGTACTGCAGGTTGTCACGATCCTATACCAGATTAAGTGTGCCTGTGAAAAACGACACTGGTAGTATATTATATTCACCTACGTTTTCATTTTTAATAAATTTTTTATTTTAGAAACTTCTTTTATTAGATCTTTTTCAATATCATCTTTACTAAGAACATTTAATTCTCTATTTATTTCACTAACGTTTTCAGTGATAGCTGAAGCTGTTGGTGATTCTGGTGATGAGTTTACTAAGTTTGATTGTTGATTAACATAATTATCTACAGGATTATAAACTGCCTGAGGAATAGGATTACTATAATCAACACCTTTCATTTTATTTGGAATGTCCGAGGTAGAATACCTAGGTTTGACTAAGGTTTGAATAATGGGTTTACTTTCAGGTTCTTTATATTTAGCATAAATCACAGAATGTATGGATGAACTAGGTTTATCATTTTCATCCGTTGTAATGGAGGAAGATGACCCTGCATACCTCATACTTTGACTGCGATTAAATTTTAAAGTTACTTTACCATCTTCAAATTGTTCAATTTTTTGCAAATTGACATTTGGTTTTATTTGATCAATAACTGGAGGAGGTACAACCCCCTCTAAAATCCATTCATCTGGAAGTGTTATATCTTTCCATTGGATGGTTTTAGGAATTACTGTGTTTGTTTTAGCCAAGTCTGTTTGAAGAAATCTTGTTTCACCAATTTTAGGTTGTAATTTATATTTAGTACCAAAAGCTGAATTCATTGCCTTATAATGAATTTTATAAATTAAAGCTATAGGAATTGATCCTTGCTTCATTTTATAATTATGAGTTTTAATTTCCAAAACTATACTTTCTAAAATATTTAAATCATTTAATGAGACAGTCATATCTGGATAGACCTCAAAAGAGATCGGTCCTTCGCTTAAGCTAGTCTCAACTGATCCTAATAAAGAATCTAGAAAATTTAAAAATCTAGCATCTCTTACTACTGCAAGAATACTAGTATTTAATCCTTCTCTGGTTAAAGGTTTTATTCCTACTTGAATTAATCCTATATGAATATATTTATATTTTTTACTTTTATGATGTTGCAAAGTTTTAGAAGACAAAAGAGTTATCCTTTCAAAAGGTTTACTTAATTGAAAATCTCTTTCTTCGGTTTTAATAACATAATCAGTTTTAAATAAATTAAACTTAGAAATTTTATAAATTTGTTCTTTATCAACTTTAGGTATTTCCCATTCATCAATAGCTTTACTAAAATCTTGTAAAATTAGTTCATTTCTATTTATTACCCTTTTAATTTCTGAGTTATCTGAGTCTTCAGATCTATTACTACTAGCCGATCTACGTAATAAAGGATCCATTTTATTAGATAGCATAGATTTTAATGACAATGGTTCGGTTATACTAAACACCAAAGGAATCCGGTTATGATATCTCAAGAACTCGGCCAGGTTATACCCTTCAACTGCCCTACCAATCGGGACTTACACACGGGTTTAAAATAGGCCACTTACTGTATCTGATATCTCAAATGGAACCTAGATGTATAGTTCAGTTGAACCATATCAAGACAACCTATGATATATTATAAATTGGAGTCTTTATATGTATACCGTTTAGCAGATCTAAATCGTTTGGCTCTGATACCAACAAAAGCTTAAAGGACCGATTAACAGATCTGAATCTTATAAAAGGAATAAATTTAAACGAAGTAAATGCTATGATGAAATTATTTAATATTCAAACTTTTAAAGATCAAACATTATACAAATTAATTTATTAAACAAATAAATTTATAACAAGTACTGTTCAAATTAAACTTAAGAAATAGTTACTGTTTATCTTTTTTATATGAACAAACAGTTACTGTTTAAATCAAACAAGCATATAATAATTTATTTCTGATGTGGAAGATCACACTAAGGTGCAACCACAGAGCATACTTATACAACATACAATTTTACGCAAGAACATTTTTAAAGGTTTAGGGTTCCTGCAACCTTAACCTGGGATCCCCAGAATTAAGTCAGAGTGTGGAGGGAGAAGAGAAGGAAGCCTTTAACAGGGCTTAGAAGTAGCAATTTATAAATTTAAATAAATAACTTTATTTAATTACAAAGATTAAATTTGATTTACAAAATTGAAAGACATATACAAAATTTAAAAGATTAAACTTACAAAGTTTAAAGAATCTCTAACCTTGAATCCTTACAATGAACGTTGGAAGGAGAGGAGAGAGGTTTACTAACTAAGCTTTCGTGCTTAGGATTGCCTATAATTGGACAATGCCTTCACAAAGAGGAGAGGCTTTCTTTAAATAACAAAAGAAAGAATCTTTACTATTTACTTTTTACTGTTGATGAATAGTGACTTGTCTGCCACCGAATCTTTACTGTGGATGAACAGTGGGTTGTCTGCCACCGAATCTCTACTGTGGATGAACAGTGGGTTGTCTGCCACCGAATCTCTACTGTGGATGAACAGTGGGTTGTCTGCCACCGAATCTCTACTGTGGATGAACAGTGGGTTGTCTGCCACCGAATCTCTACTGTGGATGAACAGTGGGTTGTCTGCCACCTGTTTAGTTGGAGATAATATCTTGGATTTTTATGAGATCAAATTGAAGGAATAAGGTTCCTTCTGCCTTTTACAAGAAGATGAGGACGATGAGTTGTCCTTCTTTTTACTTTTTTCTTTTTATCTTCACATTTCTTTTCTTTGATTTATTTTTTATCTTTTGATTTTAATAATGGAATATCATCATGAATTGCACTATCGCCATGTGAAGGTGAAGGTGATGATGATAATATAATTTTATCTTTTTCTTTATGCAAAATATTATTGAGACCATTTGGGCCTATTATATGGGCTTGCTAATATACCTATAATATACCTAGGGCAAAAAGAAAGCCAGCCTGATTTTTCGAGTATGGGTTTTAAAATAGTGATATTAAACAATTTAATCAAACAATGTCTTTACATATAGCCTGAGCAATCAATTAAATAATCAATATATTGGATTTTTGGCAAATCCACAGCCATTAACGGATTTGATAATTCTTTACCGTCTACCGTTTGAGACGGAATAGCCATACCATGATCGGGTATGATCGCTTTTAAGTTTAGAAGCCATACCTTACTCTTCTGTGGAAGAAGAGGTTATACCTTGTCATTCCTTTAAGAAGTCCTGTTGATGATTTACTATGTAGGGGAAGTGTTTTAGGAAAGTGTTTAAGAGGAGTTTAGAGGTTGAGAGAACATGTATCCCTGCTTCCTTTCCAAGTTGCTGTAAGAATTCTAGAGAGTCCAGAATACAATACAAAAATATTGTAACAAAATACAAAAGTTTAATATACGGATATGTATCAGAAAATGTCCAAAAATACTTTATAAATGTATATGAATATTTTATTCGGATATTTAAAACTTTTGAATACGGATTTTTACTAGAAATACAAAGATAAAAATATTTTATTCGGATGAACTGGTTGTTGTTCCGAGTTTATCAGATTCTATAGACTCAGAATCTGAAGTGTCTGAATCGAGATATAATTTATGAATTTTTATTAAGATTTCTTTTTCTAATTTTAATGCATTTAATTTTTTGTTAAATCTACAAAATTTAGAAGTATGACCATTTTTACCACAATGAAAACAAGTTAAATCTTTAAAAGAAGTTTTACCTGAAGATTTATGTGGTTGTTCCTTTCTATATGGTTTATGAGGTTCAGATTTATAAGATTTTTTAGATGAAGATAAATTTGATATAGAACACTGACCACTACAAGGTTTGGTAGAAGTCATGCCATAATCAAACTGTTTACAAAAGGATCCTAATCCTTGTTGAGTTTTACGTATTTCAGATTTTAAATTTAATTGCATTTTTAAATCATGACAGATTTGTAATCCTTCCTTTTGAATAATACTATTTAATTGACCATAAGTCAATTTATCATAAGGTATTGGATTACCAAACTGTTGTTTTATAGAATTTCTAATTTTCTCGCCTAAGTAGAAAGGTAGTCCAGCTAAAAACTTTTCTTTCCAAAAGGCTTGATTTGAATCTTCCCTTAACATTAATCTTGTAAGGAAAGTGGTTTTATATTCTTGAAAATCACTTAATTTTCTACATTTAAGATTACTTAATAATTCACCATTTTTATCTTTTAAGTGAGATGGGTCTCCTATAAAATGTAATGAAATAGTGAGAATTAAAGATGACACAGCATCCTGAATTACATCACCATTCTCATCATATACCGGTTCACTATCATCATTTACTTGAATTTTATTTAAAATTTCTTCATGTTGTTGGTCAGTTAGGTGATAATCCCACCAACCTTTAAGTTGTCCAGTAAATCCCGCAATGAGGATTTCTGCTATAGCTTTATCAGAAATAGTTGACTGGGTTTTATAAGCATTTGCAGCCATTGTCATTTGTTGCAAAATACTTAATATATTATATTCACTTAAACTATCTATGTTCCATTCATAGATTGTTGAAGCATTATATTTAAATTGAGACAACGAATTAGGTTTATCAATAATTCCTAAATCTGGAGCTCTATTAACTATTTCCCTATGATCATTTATTTAATTCAAATTGTTTTACATCTTCTGATTCTGGTTCACTAAGTTCAGAATTAGAAGTTTCTTCTAAATTATTTATATTTCGTGATGCTTGAGGTGTGTCAAGAGCTACTGGTTGAGTAGTCGCTGAATGCACTTCAAGTTTACTTAATTGATCTTTTAATATGTTGACAAATTCTTGTTTACTAGACTTTGAAATGTGATATGGTTTACAAACATGAGATTGAATTTTTTCTTTAATTAAGTTATACCAATCAAAGAATTTTATTTCATTTTGCCTATTTAGTCTATAGTCTAAATATTCAGATTTTAATTCTTCAAAAGTATAAGTTTTTAGAATCTGCTTCATTTTAATTAAGTTGTTTATTTTAGATACTTCTTCAAGTAATTCGTTTTCAATTTCTTCTTTACTAAGTATATTTAATGTTCGAGGTATTCTAGTTTCTATTTCATAATAAAACTTAGAATTTTTATAGAATTGTTCTTTAATTGTACAAACATTTACTGTAGAGATCTTAAAATCATTTTTATCAGGAACAATCACTGTAGAAATCATTTTTGCATCAATAGCTTTATAATCATCCTTAGAAATTAATTCATTTCTATTAATAATCCTTTGAAATTTTGAAGATTCAAAAACATTCGATTTATTACTACTAATCGAGCTACATATAAAAGAATCCATTTTATAAGATAGCATAGATTTTAATGACAGTGGTCCGGTTATACTACACAGATCTAAGTCCGGTTATGATATCTCAAGAACTCGGCCAAGTTATACCCTTCAACTGCCCTACCAATCGGGACTTACACACGGGTTCAAAATAGGCCACTTACTGTATCTGATATCTCAAATGGAACCTAGATGTATAGTTCAGTTGAACCATATCAAGACAACCTATGATATATTATAAATTGGAGTCTTTATATGTATACCGATTAGCAGATCTAAATCGTCAGGCTCTGATACCAACAAAAGGCTAGTAGTAATAGATCTGAAGACTCAGATAACTCAGAAATTAAAAGGGTAATAAATAGAAATGAACTAATTTTACAAGATTTTAGTAAAGCTATTGATGAATGGGAAATACCTAAAGTTGATAAAGAACAAATTTATAAAATTTCTAAGTTTAATTTATTTAAAACTGATTATGTTATTAAAACCGAAGAAAGAGATTTTCAATTAAGTAAACCTTTTGAAAGGATAACTCTTTTGTCTTCTAAAACTTTGCAACATCATAAAAGTAAAAAATATAAATATATTCATATAGGATTAATTCAAGTAGGAATAAAACCTTTAACCAGAGAAGGATTAAATACTAGTATTCTTGCAGTAGTAAGAGATGCTAGATTTTTAAATTTTCAAGATTCTTTATTAGGATCAGTTGAGACTAGCTTAAGCGAAGGACCGATCTCTTTTGAGGTCTATCCAGATATGACTGTCTCATTAAATGATTTAAATATTTTAGAAAGTATAGTTTTGGAAATTAAAACTCATAATTATAAAATGACGCAAGGATCAATTCCTATAGCTTTAATTTATAAAATTCATTATAAGGCAATGAATTCAGCTTTTGGTACTAAATATAAATTACAACCTAAAATTGGTGAAACAAGATTTCTTCAAACAGACTTGGCTAAAACAAACACAGTAATTCCTAAAACCATCCAATGGAAAGATATAACACTTCCAGATGAATGGATTTTAGAGGGGGTTGTACCTCCTCCAGTTATTGATCAAATAAAACCAAATGTCAATTTGCAAAAAATTGAACAATTTGAAGATGGTAAAGTAACTTTAAAATTTAATCGCAGTCAAAGTATGAGGTATGCAGGGTCATCTTCCTCCATTACAACGGATGAAAATGATAAACCTAGTTCATCCATACCTTCTGTGATTTATGCTAAATATAAAGAACCTGAAAGTAAACCCATTATTCAAACCTTAGTCAAACCTAGGTATTCTACCTCGGACATTCCAAATAAAATGAAAGGTGTTGATTATAGTAATCCTATTCCTCAGGCAGTTTATAATCCTGTAGATAATTATGTTAATCAACAATCAAACTTAGTAAACTCATCACTAGAATCACCAACAGCTTCAGCTATCACTGAAAACGTTAGTGAAATAAATAGAGAATTAAATGTTCTTAGTAAAGATGATATTGAAAAAGATCTAATAAAAGAAGTTTCTAAAATAAAAAATTTATTAAAAATGAAAACCATATTAAAAACTTATACTTTTGAAGAATTAAAACTTGAATATTTAGAATATAAGATACATAACCAAACTGATATTAAATTCTTTGATTGGTATGAACTAGTTAAACAATTTGATAAAAGTTTAAATCCAATCACTGTTAGGGATAAAAGACCAGAATGGATAGTAAATGAACAAACCATAAAAAGTGATTTTCCTCCTAAAACAATTAGTAAATTAAAATATCAAGATAATGAAATTATTTGTGCACCTTATAAAATTGCTCAAGATAATGATGTAAATAAAAAGGTAATTGAACAAAATAATTTTAGTAATGCAAGTTTAATTTGTTTAAACTCACAATTAAAACGGATAGAACATATGCTCGAAGATAAACCTTTAGTTATGGAAAATATAAAAGGTAAAGAAATAGTAAAATCTCACATGTTTAAACCTTACCAAATTTCTCAGTCAAGTAAAAAAGAATTTGTAAATAAATTAAAAGATCAATTAAGTAGAATTCAGGTTAGTTCTGCGACTATTCAACAAGTAGCTCCTGAGACTCCTCAAGCATCTGTAAATATGATAGAAGAAAACACCAACTCTGATGTTAGTGAACCTGACTCAGAAAATATTAAACAATTTGAAATCAATCCCATAAATCATCATAGAGAAATAGTAAATAGAGCACCAGACTTAGGAATTGTTGATAAACCTAATACTATATCTCAATTTAAATATAATGCTTCAACAATTTATGAATGGAACATAGATGGTTTAAGTGAATATAATATCTTAAGTATTTTACAACAAATGACAATGGCTGCAAATGCTTATAAAACACAGTCAATCATTTCTGATAAGGCTATAGCAGAAATTTTAATTGCTGGATTTACTGGCCAACTTAAAGGATGGTGGGATTATCATCTCACTGACCAACAACATTCGGAAATCCTAAATTCAATTCAAATAGATGATGAAGGTGAACCTATATATGATGAATATGGTGAAGTAATTCAAGATGCAGTGTCATCTTTAATTCTCACTATTTCACTTCATTTTATAGGAGATCCATCTCACGTAAAAGATAAAAATGCAGAGTTACTTAGTAATTTAAAATGTAAACATTTAGGTGATTTTCAATATTATAAAACGACTTTTCTCACTAGATTAATGTTAAGGGAAGACTCTAATCAAAGCTTTTGGAAAGAAAAGTTTTTAGCTGGATTACCTTATTTCTTGGGAGAAAAGGTTAGAAATCATATTAAACAACAACATGGCCAACCTATACCCTATAGTAAATTAACCTATGGACAATTAATTAGTATAATTCAAAAGGAAGGTTTACAAATATGTCATGATCTAAAACTTCAAAGAAAGATAAAATATGAAATGCAGAAAACTAAAAAAGAATTAGGATCTTTTTGTAAACAATTTGACTATAGTATAACTTCTCCACAGAAATGTGAGGGCCAATGTTCTAAAACTAATAAACCTAAAAAATATTATAGAAATCAATACTCTAAAAAACAATATAGATCTACACCTAGTCAAGATAAATTTTATAGTAAAAAGAGAACAAAATCTTCTTATAGAAACAAAAATAAACAACCTTCTAAATCTACAACTAAAAATTCTTATAAAAATTTGACTTGTTATAATTGTGATAAAAAGGGCATACATCAAAATTTTGTAAATTTAATAAAAGATTACATGAATTAAATTTAGAAGATAATGTTTTAAATAAAATTTATGAATTATATATTGATTCGGATTCTTCGGAATCTGAGATTAATGAAAGTGAAAATCAAATTGATGAATTAGGAACTACTACAAGTTCTTCCAGTTCATCAAAATTTTCTTTAAACATGTTAACTAAAGATCAAAGTAATTTATTAACAGTAGTTAATGGAATTGAAGATCAAGAAACTAGAGCTAAACTTCTTAAAAAACTTATAAAAAGTTTTGAAGACGAAGATGACATAAAAAATATTACTCCTAAAATTCAGTCTAAAACTTATGATTTAACTACCATATTAAATAAAAATAAACATGAAAAGGTCGATGAGAATGAATCTACTAAAAAATTATATAAAGAAATTAAGATGCTAAAAAATGAAGTAAAAGAATTAAAAACCCAACTTCAACAAAACTCTAAAAAAATAAAAATACTAGAATCCCAACTTATTTCTAGTTCTTCCTCAGAAGAAGATAAACCAGAGAGTAGTTTAAAAATAAATGAATTAGATGAAGATATAGACTGTAATTTTCTCAATTTATTACAAGAAATCACTTCACGAAAATATTTAGTAAAAATAAACATTCAAATAAATGATTTTGTGATAAATGCAATTGCACTCTTTGACACAGGTGCAGATTTAAACTGTATAAAATCTGATCTAGTTCCTAAAAGATATTGGTTAAAAACTAGTGAAAAATTAAGTACAGCCAACAAATCTAAACTTGAAATTATAGGAAAAACAGATGCAATAATCATAGATCAAGCCTTAGAAATAAACACAGTATTTTTACTTTCACCTCAGATAAATTATATGGTAATATTAGGCACTCCATTTATAAATCTCATCACACCATATTCAGTTAAAGAGGATTGTATTAAATTTAAAATAAAAAATTGCAAAGCTCAATTGGAATTTACGGAAAAACCTAAAAAGAAACAATTAAATTTGTTAAAAGCTCATTCTATTAAAATGTTAGAAATAAATTCTTTAATTAAATCCAAAGAAGAAAACTTAAAAGATTTGAAAAATAATGCATGTTTAAATAAAATTAAAAACCAATTAAATTCTGATGATATCCAAAATAAAATCTCAACTCTAAAAAATTTTATGGAAAACAAATTATGTGCTGACCACCCACATGCTTTTTGGGATCGTAAACAACACATAGTGGACTTACCATATGAAAAATATTTTGATGAAAAAACCATTAAAACTAAAGCTAGGCCAATTCAGATGAGTCCTGAATTGATTGACCATTGTAAAAATGAAATTCAAGATTTACTTAATAAAAAATTAATTTCTAAATCTAGAAGCCCATGGTCTTGTGCAGCTTTTTATGTCAATAAAAACGCTGAAATAGAACGAGGTGCTCCCAGATTAGTAATAAATTATAAACCATTAAATACAGCTTTAAAATGGATTAGATATCCTATTCCAAATAAAAAAGATCTATTAAAGCAACTCTATAATGCAAATATTTTTAGTAAATTTGATATGAAATCTGGCTATTGGCAGATTCAAATTGACCCTAACGACAGATATAAAACAGCATTTACCGTTCCATTTGGTCAATACGAATGGAATGTAATGCCTTTTGGATTAAAAAATGCTCCTTCTGAATTTCAGAGGATCATGAATGATATTTTTAACCCATGTTATAAATTTTGTATTGTTTATATTGATGATGTGCTTATATTTAGTACAACTCTAGAAGATCATTTTAAACATTTAAAAACATTTTGTATGATCATCGAGAAAAATGGTTTAGCATTAAGTAAAGCTAAAATGGATTTGTTTAAAACTAAAATAAGATTTTTAGGCCATTATATAGAACAAGGTAAGATTCAACCTATAGAAGAGCACTTGTTTTTGGTGAAAAATTTCCTGATGAAATTTCTAATAAACCCCAATTACAACGTTTTCTTGGTTGTTTAAATTATGTAATTGATTTTTATCCAAATTTAAATTGCATGATAAAACCTTTACATAATAGACTTTGTAAAAATGCTGGTCCTTGGACAACTCAGCACACTCAACTCGTAAAAAAGATAAAATCATTAGTAAAAGAAATTCCTTACTTATATATTCCTGATCCTACTGCTTTTAAAATTGTTGAAACTGATGCTTCTAATATTGGTTATGGAGGCATTTTAAAACAAAAAAATTAATGGTAAAGAAAGAATAATCCAATATACTTCAGGCCATTGGACTTCAACTCAATTAAACTATTCTACCATTAAAAAGGAAATTTTAAGTGTTCTTATTTGTATCAATAAATTTCAATCTGATCTTTTAAATCAAAAATTTTTACTTCGTATTGATTGTAAATCTGCAAAAGAAGTTTTGCAGAAAGATGTCCAAAACCTTGCCTCTAAACAAATTTTTGCTCGATGGCAAGCGCTTTTAAGTATTTTTCAATTTGACATAGAATATATTAAAGGTAATGATAATAATATTCCGGACTTTCTAACTAGAGAATTCTTACAGAACAATGGGAAGAAAGAAGGATAAAGGGAAAGAAATTAAACAAGATTCAGACTCCCCAACTAAAGCTCTTTCTGAGCAATCTGAAGATCTTAGTAAAACCTTAAACACTAAACCCACTTCTTCTAAAGACCTTAAAAAATGGATTGAGGAACTTTCTCAATCTCCTGAAGTAATTAAAGCACTGCAGGGAATGGCATCCTCTTCCACAGAGGACCCAGGTATGTCTTCTAAATCTAAAGCGATCGTATCCGCTCATGATACGGCTACTCTGTCTCAAACGGTAGACAGTAAAGAGTTATCAAATCCGTTGATGGCTGTGGATTTGCCAAAAATCCAATATAAATCTACTGGTAATATACATAAATGGTTTGATAAAAATTTATTTGATTTTGAAATCGAAGTTGAGGATGGTTATAATCATACTAATCCTTGGCAAATTATAAAGAATTATTATCCTGAGAATTGGTTTTTTATGCCAACAGATTTGTCAAAACCTCAGGCCTATTATAATAATATATTATTAGATACTGAATCAGTAAACATCAAACATACTTTTGATAAAAATGGAATAATTTCTTACTCTTCTATAAAAATAAAACGCGTCATCCATCCTAAGGATTGGCCCGTATCTTCTTTAGTAACGCCAGTAAAATTTAAAGGATTACATAAATATAATATGAGTTATAATTATTTTGATTATAAAAAAGCATGGGATACGATATTTTGTCTTCAAAATCCCACCACTACTCATTCATGGTTAATATATTTTGATCAAAATATACGCACTGATTTAAAAATTCCAAATTGGTTTAAACGATGGTGGCAATTTAAAGGAATTTCTGAGGAAATCATTCCTCATGATATCCATTATTTGTACCAGTTCTTTAAAACTCATTATAAACCTAAACCTGAAGAAGTTCATATTCCTTCTTTGATGTATTATTGTATGACCTTCTTCACTCCATGGGTATATCAATGGTATTTTGATTATCAGTATGTTCCAGGAAGTCAAATTCCCATGATAATAAAAAGACATAAAATAAAATGGTGGGGATCATTCAAGAATTCCACCACTGAACATAAAATTAGTCAATGGATCCGCAATAAATTATCCAGCCCATCTAAACCAGCTTTAACCTATGCCCATACATTAGCTATTCAGGATAGCCCCCAGTTTGGTATCCAAAAAGCCCAATGTCAGGCCCGGTTAGCTGCAGCCAAAACACCAGAAGAATATAGATTGATCTGTCAAGAGATGTCTGAACAACTCTCAACCAGTTCAAATCAGCCCATAAAACCATCCACCAGTAAAGCCCAAAGTGCATCCTCCAGTAAATCTTCAAACACTACACACCATCAAAGCAAGGGTAAAATCGTTTTACCATCATCCTCATCATCTAGTTCATCTAGTGAAGAAAGTGATAACAGCGATATCATAAAAATCCAAAGTAAAGCAGGTAAAAAAGAAAAAGAAAGAAAAAAGAAGTTAAAACAGAAAGAAAAAATAAAAAGAAAAGAAAAGCTAAAAAAGAAAAAGAAGGACACATCATCGTCCTCATCTTATTCTGAATCATTGTAAACAGGCAGAAGGAACCTTATTCCTTCATTCTTTGTAAAACACCCAGTCAAAGCGACACACAAGTTTTTAGTAAAAGGCCAACTCAGCAACAGTAAAGGACAGCTAGGCACAGCCAAAATCAACTCAAAATTCAGTAAAGTCCACTCAACAACAGTAAAGGTCCTCTCGCCAACAGTAAAGGTCAACTTGGAACAGTAAAAGCAAACAGTAGAGATTCTTCGACAGAGACTACTGTTCACCAACAGTAAAAGCAAACAGTAGAGATTCTCTGACAGAGACTACTGTTCACCAACAGTAAAAGTAAATAGTAAAGATTCCAAAAATTTTATTTAAGGGAGCCTTTTCCCCTTGTGAAGGCATCGATTGTAAACTCATAATATAGTATATACTTCAATATAGGCGTAGTAATTCTCTCCCAAAACTATCTCCCTCCTTTCTCAGTTCGATTGTAAAGGATTACAAGTGGAAAGTCTTAAAATTCTTGTAAGTTAAAACTAGTTTAAGTTTATCATTTAAAGTTTAATTTTTGTATTTAAATATTGTAATACTATTTTGTTATTTCAATTATTTATTTTAGTAAATATAAATTGCTACTTATTAAAGCCCTGTTAAAGGCTTCATTCTCTTCTCCCTCCACACTCTGACTTAGTTCTGGGGATCCCAGGCTAAGGTTGCAGGAACCCAACCTTAATTAAAATATAATCAATTAAAATTGGTTGAGTTAATTGATAAATATTAAATTGATTTGAGTTTTATTTGTTGTATAAGTATGCTCTGTGGTTGCACCTTAGAGTGATCTTCCACATCAGAAATATCATTCTTGTATGTTCATAAACATATACTGTTCACTTACTGTTCAGATTAAAATATATACTGTTCATCTTTAAACAAATACTGTTCAAATTAAAAATCTTGGGTATATCAGCTGGAAACACATAACCTCCTGGTGTTTATCATTGCACTTGATAAACAAAGGAAACATTGTGCTACAACGCTACGTACCAAGATAATAGTAATGATTTATATGATTATAAATCCTATTGATAATAGTATATTATTTGACATATACATTAATGATATTTTGATTAATATGTATATTGATAATGATCGTTGTTTAGTTCATGCTTATATAGGTTTTAATATGTATGATATGTTTATTAATTTATAAATTATAACTGAGTCTGAGTAATTAAACGGTCCTTTAGCCTTTTGTTGATATATATATATATATATATATATATATATATATAGGGAATTGGAAAGAGCTTTTGATCCTGCTTCTAAGTAATATTTTTGAAAATAAATTAGCTAATGAAGATGTGTTTTAAAATTATATTATTTAAGTCCCTTATAGTATATTTATTGAGTTCTTATGCAAAGTGAGTACTTAATAAGCATATTACGAGCCACATGTCACGTCTTACAATGGGGTAAGGTGTTACATAGCATGCTAATCAAGTAAAGAAAGGGAGAGAGGAGAAAAGATTATGACCCATCACCTAATTTACAATCCATCCCTTAACCCATTAAAATTTTCCAACCCTTAAATAATAAAATCAAGCAATTAATAGGACCCATTAAGATCCTTTACATAACGCCTAAATAACATAAAAGCAATAAATACTAAAAGAACCAAAACACAAGCAAATACTAACATTCCCAATACATTAATCACAGTAACATTCAATCATAATAATTAAGATAAAGGTAATGTGAATGTTAGAATGATTAAATGGTCAAATCTAAAGTTAGGAGAGTTAGCACAATAATAAATAACAAGCATAAATGTAAAATGCTTAAAAACGTAAATGATAGGAATTTAAAGTGCATAAAAATAAAAGGCAGTAAATTAAAAGGCATTATTTAAAAGCTAATACAAGATTTAGGTTCAAGAATTTGATGTTCATCATGGGTGATGAACAAATATGACTATCACCACCTATTTCTTGTTTTTTATTTCATTATGGGAAAATAGATGAGTTTTAATCACAATCTAAGCAAAATGGCTTAGTGCTAAACTCGAATGGATCCCGAATTAAGGTTATTTTACTACATTGCATTTCTTTATTTTATTTTGGTGTGTGGAAGGGCCTGGGGTCTGAAATGAAGACCTGTGTGCCACTAGAAGTGGTGTACAAGTCTTGCCCTGACTAGAAGCCTAGAAGCAGGTTTATTATTCTGTTTGGATGGCCTTTGTGGCGTGCACCATACGTAATGGCATGGCGCCATTACTTTGTTGCATGCACCACTTCTTGCACAGTCAAAAGAACTTGGTTGATCACGAGCTTTCCTCGTAACCAATATAAAGATGGTATTTTTATTACACCAGAAAATGAAAAAGATGAAGAAAATGAGGGGGGACTCTTAGAGATTACTTGATTTTGGAGAGACTCCAAAGATTTTAGTAAAATAGAACCAAGAAACCTAAATGTTCTAGTCCTTTTAGATGATATTAGTTTTGTTTAGATCAGATTCTTTATAGGTGTTTGATCACAGAATATAAGGCGGTTTTTCATAAAATGAATGATTAAACTCTTTATCCAAGCAAGAACTATGAAGTGTTGCTTTGAATCGAAGTTTGAGAAATGAAAATAGTAGAGTTTCCGCTCTATGATCCAAAAACCTCCTTTTCATCTCTTAAACCCTTGCACTGTTTGTAGGTAAATAGGGAGATAAGGTGACCTTTTAGGGCTTAAGTGGCTAGTGACACTAATAGGTCCCAAAATCGACGCAGTCCCATTTTTACTAAATCAGTCCAGATGGCATGCAAAATGAGGCAGCGCACTGGGGCGCGTCCTGGATGAATCATAAGCGCTTCCTAGGCTCAGTTTCGCTGCGAAACCCCTAGAAACCCAAAAAAGTAAACGTAGTCAAACAAGTCATTTTTCTTAAATACAGAATATCGATCAAAGAATCAGAGCAACTGGACATCCCGATTTTATTTCACACTAAAATAGGTTATCATCACTGAGTCCTTTTGGGGCAAAATTTAAGCGTCTACAGTTTGCCCCCACTTTGATGATATTTTGCTTTTTAAGCAAAAATTCATTGAAGTTTAAAGTAGATGCACAAGTAAGAAATACTTACCTAACGGTTGTTGAAGAAAGATGTCAAATCTGGACAGACAAAACAGGCATCTTTTGGAGTGAATTGCATTCTTTGAACGGCTTAGATGAGGAAATTATGCCATTTTGGCAGCTTTGCTGATGTAGAGTGCCATTTTAGCGGGATTTGATGGAAGAATTGTGTCATAGAGGTGGTTGATGTCTTTTGTGGAGGAATGCGTCATTTTGGCGGCTTTGATCAGAAAAGCGTCACTTTAGATGAATGTAACTTTAGACATGTGCGTTCTTTGAATAGCTTGATTATGAAATGCGTCACTTTAGACGGGTGTCATTTTGGGTAGGTGTGGCTTGATTCTGAAATGTGTCATTTTGGACGGGTGTCACTTTGGAAAGGTGTGTTCTTTAAATGGCTTGATTCTAGAATACGTCACTTTGGACAGGTGCGTTCATTGAACAACTTGATTCTAAAATGCGTCACTTTGGAATTGAGTAATTTTTACATGCAGAAGCAACTTTTCTAACAAGAAACAAAGGCCTTTAGCCAATTAAGGTTAGTAACAAAAATTTCGTGATTATGCCTGGAAAAGCATGCTTGTGTGAAAATACGTGACTTTGCATGAACATATATGGAAATGCATGACTTTGCATGAACTTATGTGAAATTACATTACTTAATATGAAAATATGTGAATGACATGACTTTGCATGAAAATATATGAATTACTTGACTTTACATGAATAAATGAATTTATTGAGAACCGTGTAGTGGCACGCAAATGAGGAAAATTTTTACCTATTGGCCTGGAATTTTACCTATGACCAGCGGTGATGCCCCTACTAAGGTGGCGAGCCATGTTGGGTTACCAGCTAAGCATAAGAGTTGTATCATAGCAAATGAGCCAAAAACTCAATGTTGGGCCCAAAAGCCCAAAACAGTTATATATAAGAGAAGGTCAACCTTTTAGATATCACTGTCAACCTAAACCTTAAACACTTTCAAAATATCCTCTATTTTCTTCTTTCTTTGCCAAATAACATGGTAGCAGGAAACATCGATAACAGGATTCCTGAAGGCATCATTATAGATCCCGTGACTCGAGAACTGAGTTTCAGCATGCACTTGAAGGAGATTCTACCCACATTTGGCGATTCTGTCAAGATTCAACTATATTTACCTAGACATCTTTATTGGGGCACCAATGAGGTAAATCTAAACTTTTAGTTTTCTTTTGATTTACCTGCATGAAGAACACTAGAAACACAAAAATAATGGGTTAGAAATCAAAAACTAGGAAGATTTGTACCTCTTTGGCATGATCCTCGTCTGTCCGCACCGTTGTGGCTTACGCCACATGAGTTGAGGCATGCGCCTCTTTGCTTCTGCGCTGCCTGGGAGACGCAGGGTATCAAACTTGTGGCGCGAGGGCCTAACCATGGTGCGTGATACTAACGAAGTGGTTGGCGCCACTGATTGTGCCTTGCGCCACTGAAGTGGCAGTTTCTCCCTCTTACTGTTGTTTCTTTATAACCAACAATAGTCATGCATATTTTGTGTTTCGCACTTATTGATTGATATACTTACATTGGTTTGTTTTGCTAAAAACTATTTCACGCGTGGAAGCTTGTGGGAACGCCTATTATATTGGCGAGTGGTTCAACCAGTTACCAAGGCGAGTGCATGACTGTGTCCGAGAGGCTGGCTTTGGGCAATTAGTCAATACTTTACTATGAGTGAAGGGGTGGAGTCTGCCTTCGAGCATAATGGTGTTGATGGAGCGATGGATGGCCACCACTGACACCTTTCATCTTCCATTTGGTAAGATGACCATCACTTCGGTTGACTTTGCTGCTATTACCGGCCTTTCGTTCGGAGGATGGTCAGTTGTTTTTAATGATCGTCTTCTATCTTTGAGCCAGGCGAGACTCTGTGAGCAAACCTTAGAGCTGCCATCATCATCGAGCCCACCATTACTCAGGGGCAAATACGATACGACAACATCTTCACTAAAGAGGATGGCGACTCCAAAATAAGGTTCTTACCAAAGTAAGAGCTATTTTTAAAAAAATCCCCTTTTCAAAATAACATTGCCTACTTAAAGATGTTAAAAGAAAACCACCTTTTAGTAAATAAAATGAATCTAACCCCGTTTTTCCTATCTCCAAAAGACGCATCTTTAGTCGCACCCATGATGGACTGTTGGAATAACTGAGCAAGGAGCGCATTATTCACCCCAAGAGGAGTCAGGGCCCCCATGTACATTTTCAGGTGGGTCTTGGGTCAGTTTATGCCATCAAACTTATCCACGCTCCGTGTAACAGACTGATTTTTTTTTTTTTTTTTTTTTAGTGTCGGTAATAGTGATTTACCGGTCTGTGAATAGTACCATCGGTCCGGAACTTGGTATTATTTTAGTCCGAAAAAATTACTATGCATAGTTAATATTTTATTTACTATATTTGGAGCATGTTTGCATGATTTAGGTGGGTAGAAAATATTTAATGAATATTTTTGGAGAGTTTATGTATTGAATGCATAATATTTCTAGTGTGGTATATTAAGAAATAAATGAGGAATTATTTTAGTGGAGTTAATTTAATTAATTGGTGGAGTTAAATAAGAAGTAGAAGAGAATTATTTGAGGAATATTTAGAGCCATTGGATGAGATTACTTAGGACTTGATCTTAGCCACACATTTGCATGATTTTAGGAAGTCAAATTTGACTTTGGCACTTAAAGTAAACACCACAACACTTATTTCTTTCTTCTCTTCTCCTTATCCACGCCATCTCCATCTTCTTCCTCTTTCTTTCATTTCTTCATTTTCTTACCTCCAAATTTACCACCAAACTACCTAATTAAATCATAGATTAGTACTTAATTCTTAAGAATTAAGAAGTAGAAGTTGAGTTTGGTGATTAAAACCAAAGAGAAGTGAAGTTACCATTGAAGCAAGTAAGTTGTGGTTTTTGAGTTTTGTGAATTTTTAAGTAGAATTCATGGTTTAGACATGTTATTGATGCATTAAATCATGCTCCAACTATTTCTTTTGTTAAGTTTTGCTTGTAATGTTGATTTTTCATGCTTTGAAGAGGTTGGAGAACCATCCTCAAAGGGGAAAGAGAAAGCCAAGGAGTAAGGCTTTCCAAGCTTTTTCAAGCTTGTTAATAAGGTTAGTGCAATCATAATTTCACTTGTTTAAGTTGTTTTTACATGGTTAGGGTTTTGAATATATTTTGGGAACTTTGTATGTTTTGTTGAAATTGCTGAATTTTAATGTGAGATGTGTTCTGCCATGGGATTGGAACTCATTTTTGACCCCTTTATACTTCCCATTTGTTTCTGACTTCTTCATGAAAGTTGTAGCTCTATTTCTCAGCTTTCCAAAACATATTCTTATGTCCAAGTTCAATACTTGTAGCTCAACTTATGAGTGAAATACCAAAACTGGTTCTGTTATGGTGTCTTCCCTGTCTATCCGAAATGATTGTCCATTTTGACCACTCAAATGGCAAAATAACGTTTTATGTTCTTCATAAAAGTTATATATTTACTTCTTATCTTTCCAACCCATCCTCTTGTGTCCAAATTGGAGATACATAGCTCAATTTATGGCTCAAACACCCAAACTGACTCTGTTGTGTCGAGCCACATGCATTACTAAATTGAGTGCCCATTTTGACCACTATAATGATAAGATTAGGTTCTAAGTTCTTCATAAAAGTTGTTGCCCTGTGTCTTGAGAATTCTCTCGTTTTGGATTGGTTTCATTTGAGTGTTTGGTGAAGTAGGAATTCAAGAAACATTGGACTTGGTTCTGCTGAATCAGGTTTGATCTGTTGGTCTATGTTCTGAGCTTTTGTTTGCTATCTTACTCTGTGATCTGGGCTGTGGTCCCTTCTGAACATTTGTATCATTTTGTCTTAGCTTTCTAATGAATCTGATTTCATGCAATTTGGAGACCCATAACTCAATTTATGTCTTAAAAACCCAGCAGAGGTCAAGTTTATGGAAATGCTGAAAAGTTCTTGATTTATGTACTTTTCTACTATATTAAGTATATATACATTTATAGTGTTTTGAGTAAAACTTTTGAACTGATGAGTACTAAATGAAGAGGTTTTGAGTTATAATTATTGCTTTTGTGAAAGAATGTTTTTGATTTGGGCTCTACTATGCATGATTGAAACGTGGTATGATGAGATGGATTTTCTTATTGTGAAGCTATGATCATATGCTAGGGTTATCAGCCCTTATAAATAGGCGGACGCGCTTATTGTGTGATGGGGTGGTGCTTTCATAGGCCACGGTGGTGCTTTCATAGGCCACGACTGTGTGATGGGGGTGGTGCTTTCATAGGCCACGGTGGTGCTTTCATAGGCCATGAGTATGTAATGGGGGTGGCGCTAATATAGGCCACGATCAAATCTGCTTATGTTCATTCTGCATGAGTATGAGCCTTAACGAAAAATGAAATTTTGTTGTTGCTATAAAAGAATGAAGACATATTTGTATTTATAATCTTCTCATTTCTTTCAAAGTATTTGAATTAAATGAATGCGATTTCGGTATTTATATAGTTGAGTAATTTAAGTTTTGCCTTGGCTTTTATTGTTAATTTAATTGTTGGTTATTTAGCACCACTGAGTCTTCCACTCAGCGCGTTGATTTTTATCACGCGCAGGTTAAGAGCGGAGGGTGTTCTTAAAGACCAGAGGACAAGCATCAGAGTAGAGATCACATTTTGGGTAGGATATTTTGTAAATGGTGATTTTTGGCATGTATGTAAAGATTGTATTATGGAGGTTGTATATAATAAGTTTATAATGTATTAAGAGTTGAAGGAAATAACATCTTATTATATTTTTGGTGTATGATGATTATATATTCCTTGAAAAGAATGTGTTTAGACTATGATGCGTATGTTGATGGATATTTAGAAGTGCTTGTGGTATGTTATGTTGAATTGGAGTTTTGGGGTTTGGAGAAAATTGGAAGTGTGTATATTTTCTTTGTGTGGCAAGTTAATTTTTAGGGGAAACTCTTGCGAAATTTTCGTAGGAATTTCCTTAAATATTATTTTCGTTAACAAAAAAAAAAAAAAAAAAAAAAAAACAAAACAAAACGTTAATTACTTGCCTCCTTATGAAAATTTAACCACTTCTAATTTGTGATCTAGCTTTAATAAGTGACATAAGACGGTGCTCCGGCACTGATTGTGGCATCCGCCGTCTGGTTCTCCGGGATTGGCCGGTGGGTGTTACACTCCGCATCTTGAACTTAGGCGGCAATCTCGCCTCAGGGGAAAGTGGAAGGGAGTCAGCATCAATTAAGTGCTCATACTATTTTATGCTTTTCAGAAACTTCTCAAATGAGTCCATCTTTTCCATCATCTTTTTAACCTCAGGTGAGGCTTGTTCTTCTCCGGTCTAACTCAAAGGTTCAGTTGCATTAGAGGTAGCTCCAACCTCAGGAAGTGGCCCTCGAGCAATTTGATCGTCGTTGGGTAGGATGACATGTTATTCATTAGAACCCCTAGCCTGATGAGGAGGAACGGTGCCATTTTGACTGGCAGTTACCAAGGTCCTGACTTCCCCTAGTATATTCTCCTGCTGAGTGGTTATAGCATTCTGGAGGGAGTTATTTTGTTCCGCAAGATAGTCCGAAAATGGGTTTTTTGATTTTTGAAGGGAAGAGAAGGAAGGGCAGGGTTTATGGTTTTATAGGTTGCTCTGGTTCCAAATATTATTATTTATTGCTGGATTGGGTTGGGCTTTTTTTAAGTTATTTATTTATGGTCAAAATTGGAAGAAAAATAAAAGTACTTTGATTTTATTTTGTTATATTAATTTTTTTATTGAAATTTAAATTCTATTAGAAAGTTTATCTAATTTTAAATAGAAAATTTTTCTGTTTAGTCTCATTCTAATTAGGAAGGTGTCCTATACTTTAATTTATAAGTTGAAAATAAAGAATAATTTTATTTTATTATTTATATTAATTTTCTATTTGAATATAGAATGTAAATAGAAAATTTTTTCATTTAGTCTTATTCTAATTAGGAAGGTGTCCTATCATACTAATTAATATATATATATATAGTGCGAAAATCAATAAACGAAGCTATTTTTATTTCTTTGGAATTAATTTATTATTTTAAATGGATTTTAACTAATTAAAACTTTTAAGTGATGTAAAGATAAACTCTATACTTTTGAGGATGACTTAATTTTTAATAGAAAAAATTACAGTACGATCTCTATATTTTATAAATACAACTAGTCTGTCCCTAGTTATCGTTTACTTCTGTTAGACTATAAGTTCCTTTCGTTCAATTTTTGCATATTTTCTATTAAATATTCTATGAAATGACGAAAATACCTATGTTATTTTTTAAAAATACAAGGACGGATTAGTTATATTTTTTAAACCATAATGGACTGTATTGTGATTTTTCTAGTACAACATTTTAGTACCACTCATTTGACCTCTGTGTTTTCTCTTATTGACGTAATGGAAAAGATGCAAAAATTAGACAAACGGACCTAGTAGTATAACTGAAGCAAAATATAGAGAAAAATTAATATATTTTAAAAAAGACAAGGACGGAATAGTTGTATTTCACAAACACCAATGTGTAATATTTGAAAAATGCAATAAACATTATTTATTTATTAATGTTTTTATTTCTAACTGAATTTGGTTTAATTGAATTTTTAACTCTGAAATTATAAATTAAATCATTAAATTATTGTATTAAAGTCAAACCCGTAATTTAAGTCAAAATTACCTTAACCGGTATTGCACATGAGGCCATGGATCTTTACAAATGGCATATCCAGGAATTGATTTTTTTTTTTTTTTTTTTTTTTTTTTTGGCTCATATTAGATATATAGGTGGTTCAGTTTTGAGTACAAAGTTCTGAGTACGTGGACCTCTTGCATGGGAGGTAATTTTGAACTCCAGCAGTCACTTTTCTTCAACTCCAGCAGTCATTTTTCAAAATTTAAGTCTTACAATTTTAATTTGATTTAGATTGAACCCTAATTCCATGTATAATCATATTTGCATTTGCAAATTCATGATTAAAGGTAAATAGAAAAGAGAGAGGGAAAAAAAAAAAAAAAAAAGATGATCAAAGACTTGATAACGAGAAATTCTATATGAGGAACTTCAAAATTTAAAGGAAATCCAAGTCAAAGTACGTTATCATCACTCCCATAAGTATTTCCCTGAACCATGGCCATTTTCTGTAATAAAAAGAGTAAATGAAAGCACAACCAGGCCAAAGTGAAAAAAAAGCAGAAGTTTTATCGATAAAGAATAGGAAAAACAAAGAGTGAGAATTAAATTACTATCAAATAAAAGATTATTATACAAATAATATTATATTTTTCAGAACGCAAAATTGGTGTCAGCTCAAAAAGCCATGTGGAGAATATATGAGTTCGAACTAAATGAAATAAACTCTCTAATTATAAACCTGCAGCTTCACCTGCCAGATCAATAGATCGTATCATACTGGAAGAATTAAGACCTAGAACAGTTGTGCGATGGGACCGTGTATCGAGAATGACACTAACCGAATACTTTAGAAAGTGCTGAACCGATCAAGAAGCAAAAGTTTTGCTTTACAGAAATTTTTAATTAATATGTAATAATCATGCATTAGATGAAATTGAAAGTAAATAATTTTTCTTTTTTTTTTTTGCATATATAGAAATTTCCGTGTGATAACAAATTAAAGCATATTAAAGTTTCTTAATTAGAATAGAATTAAATTAATTAATAAAATTAAAAGTTTTCTAATTAGGATGTGACTAAATTATCTTTAATAATATTTTTAATCAAACAATAGTACCAATAAAATTAAAATTTTCTAATTAGAATATGACTAAATTATCCCTATGCTATTTTTAATCAACCGATAAAATTAGAGGATATAGGGGCCTTTTAATATTCCCCATTCATACTTTTATATGTACTAGTGTTCAAGAACGTACGATGCACATTATTACTCGTTAAACATACCCGTTAGAATGATTATTTATAATTTATTTTTTATATTTTTTATTAATTTTTACAAAGACAATATAAAAATTTAATATTTTTAGTTATAATCATTATATGTATAAAAATAGGTGCAAATCACTATCATACATATATCATATTTGATTAATAATTTTTTATAGTTGTCACGACCCATTTTCGTGGGCCGGACCGGCACTAGGATCTGGGTGGGCTTAAGGCCCCCGAAGCCCGTAATAAGCCTAACTTATTCCAATTCGACATTCTACAAATATTTATGGATTCGGGCCCATTAACTTATTATGCATATGCATTCAAAATACAGTTCATATATTTAAAATGGACTTTCATTATTTAATTACAACCCAACTGGAATACAATTGCGGAACTCTACCTTTGTATTTACATCGTTATTTCTATCATTAACAGTCTTCTACAATAAGTGTCTCAACTCCACAAGGCTTTTCTTTCTTTCTATTACCTGGAAAAAAAATAGTAGGCAGGGGTGAGCGCCAAACTCAATGAGTAGGGTTAGATAACCCTCTCACCCCACACAATCACACAGATGCTAAGTATTTTTATCTAGTTACCGTTTAATTATATGATCATGCAGTTTGTCACACAAATGGCAATACAACAGCAATCACAAGTATCATCACCTTCATATAATCACATCACGTGGAAATTAGTCAGTGGCACCACCTGAAACCCCAACGAGCCGTCCTCACACATGGCTCGCCCTCTCATACATGTGCACCAGGGAGCCGATCCCCCATACGGCCAACTGGTCTTATCCTCACTGACCAGTCCTCTCATTGTTTTTCCATTTTCTCTCTTTTCTTTTCCATACCAACAGGAGGCAACTCGGTGGTCTCCATCCAATCTAGATCATCAAGTGCTCACAACAGGAGGCCACCCTGCGGGCTACAATCAAATCTAGATTATCAGGTGCGCAACAACAAGAGGCCATCCTGTGGTTCTATATAATCCATATCATCAGGTGCACACGGGGGCACCGATCTCCCATTTTCCCGGCCGACGGTCACATTTCATATCATATCATATTCAGGATCCATATCACATAGACCGTCCTCACAAACCCATGGTGGCCCACTTCATCCCAATTCCACACAAACAAGGCACAGTATATACACAGCACAAGTAATCACATAATTTATTTAATATCAACAATTAGTGCAGCACAATATGGCAATTCAACAAATTAATGCATGATAGCATTTAGCCGTGAATGCATGAATGCAGGCGGATGATACTAGTTATCTAACACTACTCACAGTTCTTTATTGTCCTTTAAAAGGACTGCCTTTTTAGCCACATGCTTCCAGCTTTTGTCCTCGCATTTTGTATTTTATAAACCTTTAAAATAAATAAGAAAATTCTAAATAAGAATTTTAATTCAAAAACTTATATTTCACATTCGTTTATTTATTTTGGCTACCGGTCATTTAATTCACTTGTTATATACGCATATATATTTAGGTTCTCTCATTTATATAAATAACTATTCTAATTTATAACCTTTAGATAAAATCTCTAATTATTCGGTGAGAAATATTATATAATGATAATTCTAATATTGTATAATATTTCTTAATACTTCAAATTTTTGTCGTCACTACTTCTTAAGAATATAACTAATTTAATTCTTCATTAAGTGTTTTATTAAAAAATTCGGCAACATTTTCTCTATAAACTGGACTATCCAAATTTTTTCATATTTTCACAAATCCACACACACAGCCCATCCATCGGGCAAATTCATATCCACTAATCTCGTCCGCCATATCCGTCATTTATTCGATCACTTAATTCACATAATCCATTATAATTAATTGTTCTATAACTATTTATTTGTTAATACCTAAAATTTATTATTAGCTAGGAATATATATATATATATTTTTTGTACCAACCTTATAGTTATACTTAATATTCATAAAATATATTTAACAATATTTAATTCAATTTACTTAAATACTTAATTAAGTTCATTAATTAATTAATTCGGGATTTATTCAAAAATTGCGAATTAAGCTTTAGAGTGTACCGATTGAAAATCAGACGACGGATCCACAACCTACATGAGAAGAGGAAGATTCTGCCTTTTGGTGCCTCACCGGAGTGTCGCCGGCCAGTCGCCGGACCACCGCCGTCGCCACCGTGCACGGTGGCCGGAAATTCAAATCTTCACCAAAATTAACAAACAATATATCATTTTATTCGTTTCGATGAGAGGATCATTAATATGTATTCAAATCAAGGTGGGTACGAACTATTTGGCCGGAAATTGATCGGAAAGGTTCGGTGATACCCATTTTGGGTTTTCCGATTCCGGCTATTTCAGTCGACGAGGAGGCCATCAAATTAAAGAGGAAGAAGAGATGAGTCATTTGGTACTCACCTTGTGTCCTAGGCTTGCCTGAAACGGCGTGAATCGCCGGAAAAAGGTGTCCGAAACTTCAAGCTCTTCCCCTTCGAAATAGTCACAATTTCAGTTCAAATCTACGCTATAATCTTCTTCCTCGCGTTGAGTAGATGTTTTTAGAGTATTCATTTGCCAAATTCGGTGGCCGGAGGAAGGAGATCAAAAAGAGGGAGGAGGAGGAGGAGGAGGAGGAGGTCACGCTACTGGAGAAGAAGAAGGAAGAAAAGAAAAGAAAAAGAAAGAAAAAAAGAAAAGAAAGGAAATGGGCCGGTCCGGTTCGATTCGAACCGATTCGGTCCGATTCAGTGATTTGATCTCGTTTCGTTTGGTTTTTTTTTTTTTTTTTTTGGTTTTTTCGCTCGGTTTTTCAATTATTCGTGTGGTTTCGACACAGTTAATTAATTTTTAGGTCCGGTTTAATTTATTTAATTATTTAGTTGGGTCATAAAACATCTCTTCAATTTACTTTCTAATAGTACAACAAATAATGATAACAATAAATTAATTTAGGATAATTAGTTTATATCGTAGAGTTCCATTTTATTTCATCGAAATTTCTGAACGTTCTGTTTTTGGGCTTGGGCTCAATTCAAATTTGGGCTCAAGTTAGAAATGCTCGGTCTTCACAACCCATACTATAAAAAAAATTCGGATTTTTGATTTAATAAAAATTCTAAAGTTTTGAAAATAAAAATTCGGGATATTACAATCTCCCCCCCTTAAGACAATTCGTCCTCGAATTGAATCTAGTGGGAAAGAATAAGAATGGATGCATGGGAAATTTTAAAGTTATATGAAATTGCTTCCAATACCAAGGAGACAGCTCGCGAGCAAAAATATAAATCGAGGAAATGAAGTGAATGAGGTATTCTGCTTGTATTTCTACCACCAATCATATTTAAACCAAAATTTCGTTCAAGCTATACAATACCACCTAGCTGATACTTATAGGAAGCTTTGTTACTTTAGCCTCTAAACTATCATCGGACAGTTGCTAGAAAATCTTTCTTTAAATAAAAATCTTACAATTAACCGAGCTTTACAACAAAATGCTTAATACTTACATTTTTCCCAAATTAAATTTTATTACACATTTCTTTATGAAAACCAAATACATAATTTGCAAAAAGTAAAACAATTTGAAATTTAATTTGATTTATTTATTTAACATATATTATGACGAAATCTTTGCTTAATCAAAGTCGAAAAACTGTTACTTTAATCCAAGATTTTAAGAAAAATTTTCTTGAAATTTTCATTGTCTACAGAGTTATTCGAGCTCACTCTCAGTTCTTTTATACAAGTTCTATTCTTGTTAAAATACTTTTATCGTACACTAGCGCAATTATTTAAATAGCTCATTTACTATGGACATTCCTGCACTATTAGTTATCTTACTCTATAGGAACCTCCACACTTTCTATTTAATCGTAGTCCCTACGTCTAATCTCATTCCTTATCTTAACATATATCATTAGAAGTTGACTTCCCTAGTACATCTTTTGCTTTTCAATTGTCTATTTCACGTATGTTGCTTACTAATTCATCCTAAGAATATCGAAGCGTACTTTTTAATTATTCCATCTATTATTAATCATCATTTATCTCATTAACAATATTTCATCCAATACCTTTTATTACTTGCCCCTACTATTTACCTTTTACCTCATACCTATCAACATATAAAGTCTTCAATGAAATTTCTTACATCTCGACTTAATGTTGCCTTACCAGTCAAATATTACATCGAATAAATAAGCATTAATCATTCTACTTCCTTTATTAAATTACGCGTCAACTAAATAATTTATTCGTTTCTATATAGAATTTCAATTTCTGCCTTAATTATGAAATAGTAATAAGGCCCTAATTCATCTTCATATTACATAAGTTAATTGTTTAATTTTTTCCATCCAAGTTTTAAAATATAATATCAATTTATCTATCTCAACTTTTCTTATTTAGTCTAACAAGTTATTTCTAACTTCCTTTAACCTTATCCACTCTAGTTTCTCAGGTTAGCACAAGGCTATCTGGTGTTATCATCTACACCTCGACTTAATTTAGGTCTTTCCTCCTTTTGTTGGCACGTCAAAATTTTTTTTTTATCAATTACCTTACGATTCACTTCACTGGGTTATTTCTTCTCTTTTCTATAAAGATTTCAATTTATACATTTTAATATTTATCGAAGAGCTCGGAGAAATTGTCACATATTTCAATTGAACTCCAAAACATCCCCTAGAGTTGAATAATTGTCTTATGATCTGGCAACTACCCAAAAATTTAAATTTTAAATATCACGTCTCTCTAGTTCTGATGTGTCACAATTCATTATAATCTAAAAGGCATAATACTTCAAATTTCAATTCTTAATGTATCTATCTCTAAGTATCAACGAGATATTAGGTTCTATTTCAATAAATTCATTTATATTAATAGTCTACAACACTAGCTGTCTCATACTGTGAATTTCATCGAATGAGTGTACTAACTAAGAGTTTGTAAGTAATTTCCACGTTCTCCTTTATTAATATTCTCAATACACATTATATTCCATCCATTTGATTTGTTAGATTCATCATTTAATCCAAAATTCTACTAATGAGTTAACAACGACCGACTAGCTTGACCATTTTATGGGTAACTGGCTATTTAAAAACTTTCAAAATAATTTTCCTTTCCCACTTTTAAAAAAAATATCGGCATGTCACTCACACAAAACTTTGAAATTCTTGTATCCACTTTTATTCATTTCAAAACCAATCTCAATCGTGGTATAAAAATATTTTCATGAAGTTTGAAAATCAATACTCATTGTATTTCTAAAACTTTTTGGTATTTAATAAAAATAAATTGTCTATCTCCACAAGAACAATCCTTAATCATCTAATTTCAGTCTATTGTTACATATTTCATCCCTAATTGATCCTCTTAAACCAAGCATATTCTAATCTTCATCATTACTATTCCTTTCGCTATTTTTAATCTCCCTAATAGACTGGTCCACACCTTAAATTTTTTCCAAAAGTTATTTTCATTAGTGATTTATTAGTTATATTTATATTTATATTTATCTTATTATTATTATTATTATTATTATTATTATTATTATTATTTTATCTTTATTCATTTAGTTATTTATTTTAGCATCATTCATTTTTCTTTTTTTTTTTTTTTTTTTTTTTGCATATTTCTTACATCTGAATTTTACTCCTTCCTCAATTTGTTTCTAATTATTTATTCTAGTATTTCATCGTGGATTAATTGACCATATTATCATCATTGACTTTACTACTATTTAGCATCCCCTAATTTTATACAAGTTCTTTAGATTTTTTTTTTTTTTATTCATTCTAATCTTCCTTTTATCCTCCATATCTTCTTAGTGTACCCAACCTCATTTAAGTCTTATCCGTAAAAGAATTTAATGGTGGGTACATGAATCTATGGCGTGAAACCGTTATTCTACACAAAATTTAATTCCGTCGTAAGGTCATTGTTTCTTGGATTTCTTATTCTAATTTCATCATTATGAGTTATCTTAGACCTTTATCCTCTTCCAAATTTTATTAACTTTTATTTTATTTTTTTATCTTATTTAGCACCTCGATCTAATTCTGTACTGAATTCTTTAAAGCAGATTTTTATGTAAGTTTTCTTATACTTAACTTAGATTAATAAATAATATTAGTCTTTTCTGCACAACTCTCTGTCAAGATATATCAAATTCCGTTAATTATTAAGTTTTCCTACAGCATTCTTTCCCCATTCATTCCCCATTTGTGATTTAAAGTTACTCATCATCTTCTACATTCCTTTTATTATAAAAGATTCATGAACTTAGTCTAGCCCATTAAGTATCCTACATATGCTAGGAGCTTAATTATATAATATCTAATAAATTTATTACAAACTGAATTTTCACCTCATTTATTATTATTTTTATACCAACTAGCCCTTAGTTCCACATTAGTTCCATAAGTCCATTATCGATTCAATCTAATTGCTCATTTTATTACAATAGATTCATAATTATTTCATGGTTTGTAATTTTTTTTTTTTTTATTTTTTTTTTATTTTTTTTTTTTTTAACCATTAGTCAATATTTCCCATATTAATCAAATTTTTAAATTCAAACTTTTGCCCAATTATTTACTAACCACTTTTTAATTCTATATTAAAACACTCAAATTTTACCCTTCACACTAATTTCTCCAAAGAAAGTTTTTAACATGTAATCACATAATTGATTTACCTTTGTCTTTTATTTTGCTTTAATTACTCCATTTAAATTTTGTATATCGAGATTTGACCAATCAAATACCTTTTATTGTATTTAGACACAACTTATTGTTTTCACGTCTAACTCTTTTTAATTATGCCAATAAGTCTCTATTCTCCTTAATGTTATACTTAAATAATTTACAAATTTTCTCTTTTTACATCCTTGAGTTTAGCCTTGAATAATTGAGGGTTTAATTTATTTTTCTTAGATCCTCTTTTTTTTTTAACCCTTCATGTAATGTAAATTACAATTTTCACTTTTTATTCCCTAACAGTAACAGTTCTAGAATTTAATTTCTATCTTCATTGAAATGTTCATTCTAATTCATATTCTATACCATTTATTATTATTTTATCAATATTAACTTTTGCAAGCCTAATTTAGTCCTCGTGATAGACAATATGATAAAAATTAATCAAACATGCGATCATTATAAGTAATTTAAATTCTAAAATCAAATAAATTTTTGACATGCCGACAAAATAATAAAATCAAACAATTAATTGCAACTTCACAATAAAAACAATTTCCAACAAGCAAAGAATAAAACATTTTTCTCAAATCATAGTTCAAATAAACTCACTTTCTTATTGTCTTTAAAACTCCAAATTTTTTTTCTAAACCATTTTAAATAATTTTCGAAGCAGTGTCTCTTGTTGGATCAAGGTGTACTGGGTGATCAGGCCATTACACCAATTTCCAACTGATCCTCTACTTCAAAATTTTATAGAGGGGATTTAGCAAACTCAAAATATTTCGTTTATAAATGTCAGTTACCCAGACCTATTTTAATTTCCTATTATTTATGTACCTTTAGTTCTCATCCTAAGTTTGACACAGATTTCCTTCCATCCTCGTGCACGATGCGTCCATCGGCACTAAAATGGAATTCAATCCAGACTACAGCTCCTTTGTTGGTTACGGCCGATCCCAACAGAGGAGTTCTCTATTTAAATTCCTATGTTCCGCAATTGATTCCTAAGTCCCAACTTACGCTCTGATACCAACTTTGTCACGACCCATTTTCGTGGGCCGGACCGGCACTAGGACCTGGGTGGGCTTAAGGCCCCCGAAGCCCGTAGTAAGCCTAACTTATTCCAATTCGACATTCTACAAATATTTATGGATTCGGGCCCATTAACTTATTATGCATATGCATTCAAAATACAGTTCATATATTTAAAATGGACTTTCATTATTTAATTACAACCCAACTGGAATACAATTGCGGAACTCTACCTTTGTATTTACATCGTTATTTCTATCATTAACAGTCTTCTACAATAAGTGTCTCAACTCCACAAGGCTTTTCTTTCTTTCTATTACCTGGAAAAAAAATAGTAGGCAGGGGTGAGCGCCAAACTCAATGAGTAGGGTTAGATAACCCTCTCACCCCACACAATCACACAGATGCTAAGTATTTTTATCTAGTTACCGTTTAATTATATGATCATGCAGTTTGTCACACAAATGGCAATACAACAGCAATCACAAGTATCATCACCTTCATATAATCACATCACGTGGAAATTAGTCAGTGGCACCACCTGAAACCCCAACGAGCCGTCCTCACACATGGCTCGCCCTCTCATACATGTGCACCAGGGAGCCGATCCCCCATACGGCCAACTGGTCTTATCCTCACTGACCAGTCCTCTCATTGTTTTTCCATTTTCTCTCTTTTCTTTTCCATACCAACAGGAGGCAACTCGGTGGTCTCCATCCAATCTAGATCATCAAGTGCTCACAACAGGAGGCCACCCTGCGGGCTACAATCAAATCTAGATTATCAGGTGCGCAACAACAAGAGGCCATCCTGTGGTTCTATATAATCCATATCATCAGGTGCACACGGGGGCGCCGATCTCCCATTTTCCCGGCCGACGGTCACATTTCATATCATATCATATTCAGGATCCATATCACATAGACCGTCCTCACAAACCCATGGTGGCCCACTTCATCCCAATTCCACACAAACAAGGCACAGTATATACACAGCACAAGTAATCACATAATTTATTTAATATCAACAATTAGTGCAGCACAATATGGCAATTCAACAAATTAATGCATGATAGCATTTAGCCGTGAATGCATGAATGCAGGCGGATGATACTAGTTATCTAACACTACTCACAGTTCTTTATTGTCCTTTAAAAGGACTGCCTTTTTAGCCACATGCTTCCAGCTTTTGTCCTCGCATTTTGTATTTTATAAACCTTTAAAATAAATAAGAAAATTCTAAATAAGAATTTTAATTCAAAAACTTATATTTCACATTCGTTTATTTATTTTGGCTACCGGTCATTTAATTCACTTGTTATATACGCATATATATTTAGGTTCTCTCATTTATATAAATAACTATTCTAATTTATAACCTTTAGATAAAATCTCTAATTATTCGGTGAGAAATATTATATAATGATAATTCTAATATTGTATAATATTTCTTAATACTTCAAATTTTTGTCGTCACTACTTCTTAAGAATATAACTAATTTAATTCTTCATTAAGTGTTTTATTAAAAAATTCGGCAACATTTTCTCTATAAACTGGACTATCCAAATTTTTTCATATTTTCACAAATCCACACACACAGCCCATCCATCGGGCAAATTCATATCCACTAATCTCGTCCGCCATATCCGTCATTTATTCGGTCACTTAATTCACATAATCCATTATAATTAATTGTTCTATAACTATTTATTTGTTAATACCTAAAATTTATTATTAGCTAGGAATATATATATATATATTTTTTGTACCAACCTTATAGTTATACTTAATATTCATAAAATATATTTAACAATATTTAATTCAATTTACTTAAATACTTAATTAAGTTCATTAATTAATTAATTCGGGATTTATTCAAAAATTGCGAATTAAGCTTTAGAGTGTACCGATTGAAAATCAGACGACGGATCCACAACCTACATGAGAAGAGGAAGATTCTGCCTTTTGGTGCCTCACCGGAGTGTCGCCGGCCAGTCGCCGGACCACCGCCGTCGCCACCGTGCACGGTGGCCGGAAATTCAAATCTTCACCAAAATTAACAAACAATATATCATTTTATTCGTTTCGATGAGAGGATCATTAATATGTATTCAAATCAAGGTGGGTACGAACTATTTGGCCGGAAATTGATCGGAAAGGTTCGGTGATACCCATTTTGGGTTTTCCGATTCCGGCTATTTCAGTCGACGAGGAGGCCATCAAATTAAAGAGGAAGAAGAGAGGAGTCATTTGGTACTCACCTTGTGTCCTAGGCTTGCCTGAAACGGCGTGAATCGCCGGAAAAAGGTGTCCGAAACTTCAAGCTCTTCCCCTTCGAAATAGTCACAATTTCAGTTCAAATCTACGCTATAATCTTCTTCCTCGCGTTGAGTAGATGTTTTTAGAGTATTCATTTGCCAAATTCGGTGGCCGGAGGAAGGAGATCAAAAAGAGGAAGGAGGAGGAGGAGGAGGAGGAGGTCACGCTACTGGAGAAGAAGAAGGAAGAAAAGAAAAGAAAAAGAAAGAAAAAAAGAAAAGAAAGGAAATGGGCCGGTCCGGTTCGATTCGAACCGATTCGGTCCGATTCAGTGATTTGATCTCGTTTCGTTTGGTTTTTTTTTTTTTTTTTGGTTTTTCGCTCGGTTTTTCAATTATTCGTGTGGTTTCGACACAGTTAATTAATTTTTAGGTCCGGTTTAATTTATTTAATTATTTAGTTGGGTCATAAAACATCTCTTCAATTTACTTTCTAATAGTACAACAAATAATGATAACAATAAATTAATTTAGGATAATTAGTTTATATCGTAGAGTTCCATTTTATTTCATCGAAATTTCTGAACGTTCTGTTTTTGGGCTTGGGCTCAATTCAAATTTGGGCTCAAGTTAGAAATGCTCGGTCTTCACAACCCATACTATAAAAAAAATTCGGATTTTTGATTTAATAAAAATTCTAAAGTTTTGAAAATAAAAATTCGGGATATTACAATAGTAGATTTCTTGACAAAATAAAATAGTTATAAAGTTGAAAATAAATAACTATTTGATATAAGATCTTGCCATATATAAAAATAAATAAATATATATAAATTATTGGTAATCAAATTCAAAATTTTTGTGATACTATACCAAAATAAAAAAAAATCAAAAGTTAAAATTAGTATCTCAGCCATTAATAATAATAAAATGAGAAGTTTTCGATATAACAATAGCAAAAAAACTCTTGATGGTAGAGAATCTTTAATGATCTATTGAAAATAAAAGCAAAAAAAGAAAATCATTGCTAATACAAAGAAAATATAGTTATTTGATAGATTAAATTTTTAATTCAGTTATAATCTAAATATTTGTCCTTTATTATCATAATAATAGATGTAATATTAAAATCAAAGTATAATAAATTTTGAAGCTAAAAATATGCAACAACTTAAAAACAAAGAAGCGTTAAATGTTAAAAAAATTACAATCATAATTCAAATAATTATTTTTAAAAAATTTTCAAGTTTATACTAATTAAAATTGATCAAGAAATTTACTTAGCAAATTAAGGTTAAAATAATTAATACTTTTAAGAGAATGATAAGGCAAAAAGTAGCTACAAAACAAACAAAGGGAAACATGAGGGAAAAAAAGGAATTTTAATTTATAAATTTATAAATTTATTTATTTTTAGATTTTTAATATAAAATAGTTAAGTCCTTTTGTAATAAAATTATAAATATAATTGACTTAATATTGGATTTAATCAAAACTTCTGCAATAGGATTTTCATTACTAATTAAGATGGGATAGAATTTTTTGATTACGATTTTTAATATATATTTGATTTATTATTAATAAAAGATATATATGTGTTTATTTAATTAATTTATTATTATTATGAATCTTATATATTTAGTTAGTTTATTATATTTTGTATTACTTTAAATATTATTTAATATTAACTAACATTTTGCATGTATTAATTGTCAAGTGAATACAAATTTTAATAAACTAATACAAACTATATTCACAAAAGTCAATGATGTTTATTCCCTACTTTTTTTCGAACTAATGAATTTATTTATTCAAAAGTAAATTATTTTTATTTTTTCAACCAATAAAATTAAAATTCTTAAAGTTTGATATTCTTACCATACATATTTTATATAATATATAATATAATTTATTATTTTATCCAATAAAATTTAAATTTAAATAGAAAATTTATATTCTTAATACTTAAATTAGCTTTATTTTGCAACCAATAAAATTAAAATTTTTAAAATTTTATATTCTTACATGTATATCTTATACAATATAATTTATTATTTTATTCAATAGAATTTACATGTAAATAGAAAATTAAAATCCTTAATAATTAAATTAGCTTTATTTTTCAACCAATAAAATTAAAATCTTTAATAATTTTCTATTTAGAATTAGATTAAACTTCATATAGTTGCTAGAACATACTTAAGAAATATAAACATAAATTATTCTATTACTTTGTAAATAGAGAAAGTTGATATTATACCTATCATAGGAAGATATGATTGCAAACTCAATAATTACAAATTAGCAAATCTTGATGTAATAATTCTAGATAGTATAGAGTAATAAATTCTTGATAGTCAAAACTCAAAAGTAATTAAAAAAACGTAAGTAGTATGATAGTACAAAATCCTAATTAGAATAGTATTAAAGGACAAATTCCTAATTAGAATAGTATTAAAGGACAAATTCCTAATTAGAGTGGGATTAAGTTTATAATATTAATATAATAAAAATAATAAATTGATATCATAATTAGAATAGGATGAAAATCAAATTTCTAATTGTAATGAGATTAAATTTATAATATTAATAAAAAAGAGCTATCAATAAGGGATTAATAAATTTAATATCTTATATTATAATATATTTAACTTATAAGATATTAAATCATAGTATTTTTATATGTATACGAATTCCAAAAGTTTCCTAATCAGAATAGGACTAAATTATTTTTAATGATATTTTTAATTAATCAACTAATAAAATACTAACAAAATTGCCAATTAAGTGGTGATCTAGTTGATCTTCTCACTTATATAAGGAGTGGAAGGTCTCAAGTTTGAATCCTCTTAACTATAATTGTTTTCATAAATTTTGTTGCTAACCCGTTTATAGAACCACCTCTCAGCAACGAAAGAAAAAATAATGTAGTTTCTAGCTTTAGAAACGGACAAAAAAATGCAAGTAATAAAAATAATAAGATTAAGGAAACTAATATAATCAATCTAATTAAAATTATTATATAATTCTAATCGATAAATGAAATATAAATTAAGAAATTATACTTACCGCAAGAAGAATACATGATTGCAAATTCAATAATTTATTTAACAATTCTTGATAGTCAAAAGCAACATATATATAATGATATGATAATATAAATTCTTAATTAGAATGAGATTAAATTTATAATATTAATATAATAAAAATAATAAATTGATATCATAATTATAACAAGTTTAGTAATGATATTTTTGTCAATTCATAAATTTAGTAGGGGCATTTTAGGAACCCAATGTTCACCCCTTATTCATACTTTTACATATATTATAGATTATAGACTAGTTAATTATAAAAATCATTGGACAATAATAATGCAAGATCAAATAAAGAATATAAATATACGTATTTTCTCGAATTAAAATACATAAAAAAATATAAGTAAAATGATATTCAAAATGATAGATAGAATCTATTTTCTCAACTTAAAAGGCATAAAAAATATAACAAAAAGAATATTCAAAAGGATAAATGAATTTATTTTCTCCAATTAGAATGCATTAAAAATCTAACTAAAAATATATAGTAGAAATTTTAAATTAAACTAAAGCTAGTATGGGAAATTCCATTATTCCTCCTCATTTCTATATTTATTTATATATAGTATAGAGTATAAATTATAGGTTATTATTATTATAAACTATAAATTAGCATATTATGAATGGGAGAGTATGGCCGGTTCATTGAACTGCTGGTTCAAAATTTTTAAAATGTTGAACCTAAACTAGCCTTTAAACCGTCGGTTCTGGCCTGTTCCGGTGCGGTTCCGATCACGATTTTCGGCGATATATATATATATATATATATATATATATATATATATATTTATATATATATATATATATATTTATATCGGTTCTAACGTTACATCTTTCTTTTGAAAATATTAATATGAGTTTAAAAAATATTGATAAATTTTATTATAAATAAATTTTAGAATGCTCATACTCATATAAGAATAAAATTAATTAATTTTAAAAAATAATCAAATAAATTATCACTTTATTTTGTTTAAATGTTATTAATTAAACAAATTATAAGAAAATTTTGAAAAATGCTTCAAAAGAATGTAATTTTAAACTTAGTAAACAATTTAAAAGGGTTAAAAAAAAAAAGAGTTAAAAACAATATAGGTTTAGACTAAATAGCTCTCTCTTTCTTACTATTTTACTTTTTAGATTTTTAACTTTTAAAGTAAATTGTATTTTAAAAAAAAAATCTTAAGTAAAGTATACCATGTCGTAAAATATTATTGAAAATTTTAGAGATGTATAAAATAGGCTAAGTAATTAATATTTAAAAAATAAAAATAGAAAAGTTTCAGTTTGAATCGGACTGGAGCCGCCGGTTCAGGATCGGTTCAGGTTCAGATTTTAACATTCACATGAATTTTAACCAACCCTTGAACTGCCGATTAAGGTTCAAAATTTTGAACTGAAAGTTTCGATTTGGTTCTAGTTTATCTATAGTATGGTTCGATTTCGATTCAATTCTGGTTCAAAATGAACTGGTGGCCATGCCTACGAGAGATCATATAGACAAAGGTTATAATTAACACAAGTATATAATAAAAACTATCATTTTTTCATATGTGGGGATGTAGCTCAGATGGTAGAGCGCTCGCTTAGCATGCGAGAGGTACGGGGATCGATACCCCGCATCTCCATTTTATATTTTCCTATATTTGCTATTAATTTAGAGTGCGTATAATAATTAAAAAATCATATTTTTCTTTAAAAACTTTACAAATATTATTTATAAATTTCATAATTAAAAGAAATAAAATATTATAAAATAAATTCAGAAATTTTTTATGTAAAATATTTAAATTTTTATTATTGATTATTCATAATAATAACAATATCAATTTTGTTATTTTGTAAATATTTTTAACAATAAAGGATAATATTTGTTATAATAAATTAATTAAATATAAATCATAATATAATTTTTTATCTTATTCAAATATTTTTCATTTTTTGAAATGAAAATATTTTATTAAAAAATTATAATTTTAATTATGAAAATATTATTTTTAAAAATAAAAAACAGTTGAAAATCATACATTTTGTTGTAAATGAAAACTATTTAGTTAAAATTGTTTTTCAAATTTTAATTAAATTTTAAAAAATTATTTTTAATTTTTTAAATAGAAAACTGACGTATTCGGAAAAAAAAATATTTTTCAGTTTTTTTTAAAATTTTATAAAAAACTACGCTAAGAAAAAGATTTGGGTTTTGCTCCTCAAAATTTATGAATTTTCCATTTTTGCCGCTATTGACCCTTTTTGCATTTCAGTCAGTCCAGCCATATTCGCCAGTCAACTGCGACATTCTAGAGTCACATGATATTGGTTCACAGCTCAATAAGATTACAACATATCATCCATATTCTTACAAATCTCACCGTTAATCGGACATCCATAGAAATTTTTGACTGTAAGGTTATCGTTCCTTTTCTACTCCCACCCCCGGCAACTACCACTACCTCTGCTTAGATAAGAAGAGCACACAATCCAATATTAACTTGTGAATATACAGATTTTCTTGACATAAATTCTTGCAGAACTGAAACAAAACCCAAAACCCATAAATTAAAAAAAAAAAAAGGGAAAAAGAAAAATGAGTACATCAAGGAGGAAGCTGCAAGTAGTGTCTCCTGTACCAGCAGATATTGACATTGCTAACTCAGTTGAGCCTTTTCATATCTCTGAGATTGCCAAGGACCTCAATCTTAGTCCCAACCATTATGATCTCTATGGAAAATACAAAGCCAAGGTACATTACTTTTTATCCGTCTAATGGATTTCTTTTTCTTGATTATTTATTTTCATTGATTGCCTTTAGATTTATTTCTGCTTTGGTTAATACGAGATAAGATGTTTTGTTCTTGTTTTTTTTTTTTTTTTTTTTTTTTTTTTTTTTTTTTTCATTTAAAGAAAAAGTAAGATTGTTCAGCTATATTTTGTGTAGGTGTTATTGTCTGCTCTTGATGAGCTTGAAGGATCACCAGATGGGTACTATGTGGTTGTTGGAGGGATTACGCCTACACCACTTGGGGAAGGCAAATCAACTACTACGGTTGGGCTTTGTCAAGCTTTGGGAGCATTTCTTGATAAAAAGGTAGTTATTTTAAGATTTTTTTTTTATGTTACAGGAACTTTAGTGGTTCTCATCTTTTCCATTATTGTCCAGATTCTGTATACTCAATTGTTCCTTTTACTAATATTTAGTAATTCTTGGACATGCTATCCATTGGTTTCAGTCATTTTTATGGATCTATATCTTTTATAGATAATCATAGTCGAGAATTATTATGGTGTTGTTCTTGCTTCATTTTTTTCCTACATTGATTTCACTCTGATCTTGAAAATTTTGATGAAGTTTTTCATCCAAGTAACAACATTTGGTTTTCTTCTCCTGTCACTACGTTTATCAAGCATAATGTTATGTCACAACTCATTTGGTGTCTGCACAGATTTTAAATGCTGATTGTACTAAGGGTTTGTTTTAGTAGTAGTTAACTGTTCTAATAGCTGTTAGTTATTAGGTATTAGGTATTATCTATTAGTTGGTTATACAGCGGTTTAAAGTGAAAGTGTTCAGTTGGTAGAAATAGTTGTTTAATTAACTGTAAAATTGAAAATGACAAAAAAGAGTAAAGATAATGGTTTTATAATAGGTAGTGTTAAAAAATTATCCATTAATTATTGTGAAATGATTAGCTCCCTTAACTTCTAAAAGTTACTGTATAGATTAACTTACCGTACGCTATAACTATCAGTGTTTTGACCTAGTCAAAACATTAAAAGTTACCTTAAAAGTTGTTACTAAACAGAGCCTAAGTAGAAAATCCTTAAATTCTATTATCCAGATTCTTCATGAACAAACACATTTTATTCCCTTCAGATACACTTGTTCTCATTGTTGAAGTTATTGTTGTCCTAAGATGGCAAAGGATTTGTTTAACAGTTCTAAGGTTCACTCTTCTCTGATAATATAATTTTTCTTTTGTGGTTTTCTGTTGTGTTCACGCAACTATGATCTCATCATGGGCTTGTTAAAAGTAAAATCTGATTCAAAAGCTAAAACTTCGGTTTTACTATGATTCAATCCTCGACCTATTGTTGCTGAAAATTGTAAGCTCGTTAAATTTGAACTCCAACCTTAGGCTCATTAAAATGGAGTTCTAGCCTTAGACTCATTAGAGAGAGTCTAGAACTCAATTTATTAGTTGAAAATCATTCTGCTTGTTTTATTTCATACTTAATGCCTCCAATTTATAGAGGAATGCAAGTACTAGTTAAAGTAATTCTACTTGAAGTAGATCTCCTACCATAAATAAAATAAAAAACTACTAAATTGGCAGACTACTAAATAGTAGAACTCCTAACAAAAACAATATAGGAATAATAAGACTTTTTAAATTAAGAAAACTGCAAACTAGGGTAGTTGCATCTCTAACATTTTCCTTTGAAAAGAGCAAGTTTAGCTGACTTAGATACATGTAGCTATATCATTGACAGTTGTTTATATTCTGTATCTCCTTTGCATCTTCAGTGTAGTCAATTCATATTATGTATAGTGATTGCATAGATGCATAAATTCCAATTGCAAATCTGATCATTTGCTATTTTTTTATGATGATGTTAGGTTGTCACCTGCCTTCGCCAACCATCACAAGGACCTACTTTTGGAATTAAAGGGGGTGCAGCAGGTGGTGGTTATAGTCAGGTGATTCCAATGGACGAATTCAATCTTCACCTAACGGGGGATATCCATGCAATAACAGCTGCAAACAATCTCCTTGCAGCTGCTATTGATACTCGAATTTTCCATGAGTCATCTCAATCTGATAAAGCTCTTTTCAACCGATTATGCCTACCTAACAAAGAAGGAAAAAGAACCTTTAGTGATATAATGTTTAGGCGTTTGAAGAAGCTTGGTATCTCCAAGACTAAACCAGAGGAACTCACTGCACAAGAAATTAAGAAGTTTGCTAGACTTGATATAGATCCAAATTCAATTACATGGAGGAGAGTTATGGATGTCAATGACCGATTCTTGAGGAAGATTACTGTTGGTCAAGGTCCTGAAGAAAAGGGAATGCTGAGAGAAACAGGATTTGATATTTCTGTTGCTAGTGAGATAATGGCAGTTCTGGCCCTTACTACATCTCTTGCTGATATGCGGGAAAGGCTTGGGAATATGGTTGTTGGAAATAGCAAGGCTGGTGACCCTATAACAGCTGATGATCTTGGTGTTGGAGGTGCTTTGACTGTACTAATGAAAGATGCCATCAATCCTACTCTAATGCAGACCCTTGAAGGAACTCCTGTTCTTGTTCATGCTGGTCCTTTTGCAAACATTGCTCATGGAAATTCTTCAATTGTAGCTGATAAAATTGCATTGAAGCTGGTAGGGCCAGGTGGGTTTGTGGTCACAGAAGCTGGCTTTGGTGCTGATATTGGAACTGAGAAGTTCATGAATATTAAGTGCCGATATAGTGGTTTAATGCCTCAGTGTGCTATTATTGTTGCAACAATCAGAGCCCTGAAGATGCATGGTGGTGGGCCAGAAGTTGTTGCTGGAAGGCCTCTTGACCATGCCTACACAACTGAGAATGTGCCTTTGGTTGAAGCTGGTTGTGTGAATCTGGCTAGGCATATTTCAAATACAAAGTCTTATGGGGTAAATGTTGTTGTTGCTGTGAACATGTTCTCTACTGATACTGAAGCAGAACTTAGTGCAGTTAAAAATGCGGCATTGGCTGCTGGAGCATATGATGCTGTTGTCTGTACACATCATGCCCATGGTGGGAAGGGAGCGGTAAGTCACTTAATCCTATTCATTGATTGTTATTCTCAATTTGTAAGAATAGGTCAACTGTTATACTACAATTAATCTTGATGACTAGTTCTGTTACCACAAACTGATGCAGCCTCGAAAAATTGAAACAGAAAAACTATGATAAAGAAATGATATTTTAGGATGGGAATATATGTGGGGAAGGAGCTCACTTCCTTTTAGAGTTATTGAATATATTCATGAGGAATCAACATATATACAAATGAAATTATGACATTCCTATTTTCAGAAAACTCTAGAACATTCAAGACTTAGGCTATTAACTTTAGACTCTAAACCTAAATGTTGACTGACTTCTAAAGACCATATCTAATGATTCAAATTGGAAAAGACCCCTTTCTCTTGCATGATCTAAAATCTTCTTATGAACTTTTTGGTATTGTATAATTAAATGTAATGAAATAACTTTTTAGTTCACTATATTATTGAATTTTTATTTTGATTATATTCAATTGCATCTTATTGAACTGCACCTTAGTTAATTGATGAACTTGAATTACAGAACAAACTATTAGACCTAGTAATTACAATTCCGATTAATCAAGGATCCAAAATTCCAAAGCTAGAAATATAACATCTAAAATTCCAAATTTCAATAATCTTGAATTTTGGCCTTTTTTGAAATGTATTGATTCATGAACCAACATAATATTCTATGATTGGTTGCTTGTGCATTTTTGGTAGACAAATAATTCGATGTTATAGGATACTTTTGTAGTGAACTAACTATGATTGGTCTTCAGGTGGACCTAGGAATTGCGGTTCAAAAAGCCTGTGAGAATGTGACACAACCACTGAAGTTTTTATATCCATTGGAAATTAGTATCAAGGAGAAAATAGAAGCTATAGCAAGGTCATATGGTGCTCAAGGTGTCGAGTACTCAGAGCAGGTAAAAGCTTTCTCATATTGTTTTTGAATTGACTGTTCAATTTCCAGGTTCATTCTGTCCCAAGGTTAAAGTGCACGTTAATTCTTTTGTGGTTGAATTGGAAATTTGGATTCTCTTGTTTCTGGTTCCATTTCTTTCTTCTTTAATATTTTTAACACTCGCAACCACAAAAGACCTAGTAATTGCAAGTCTGATTAATATTTTTAATATAAATATATTAAAAATATACAAGCACAGTCTAGACAATGAGATTAAAAATATTAAAAATGCTAAAAAATTAACATTTCTTCTTGTATTTGCATTGGCAATGTTTATAAATTTTGTTTACTGGGTTTTTGCGCTTGACCATTCCATTCTTTATGCTTGTTTCAATAATTGGCTTCACAAAAGGGGCTATGACTTTAGATTATGGTTTCAGTTTATTAAAACCCTCCATAAATTTCAAACCATGAAAGTAGAATTTCATTACTGCATTTCATCAACCGGCCACTATCAATGTAACCACTAACTAGAAGTACATGGAAACTACATGAGTGTTCCTTTCAGACAGCAAAGTCACTTAGTAAAAATTCTCTCCGTGATTCTTGGTAATAAATTAGGGCTAATATAAAATTGCAAAAGATGTTTCTATCATTTATCCTAAATTATGTATTATTATAATGCCAAATATATTTTCAATTATTTCGTACTTGTCTTATTGTTGCCTAAAAGATGAGTGCAATTTGCATGCGTTTCCAGTTATATTTGATGAAATCTTGTTCAGAATTGGTTTATATTGATACAATTTAAACTTGGGATCTTAAATTGAATTCTCATTAAAAATCCAGTGTTTTTTATGCATTCAGTCCTCAGAAACTTTTTTTTTTTTAAATTTTTATTTTTGACTGAGAAAAAAAGTTGGGGATCTATTTCTTCGGCATGACCTCTCTTTCTATGTAACCAGGCTGAGAAGCAAATTGAGATGTACAGCAGACAGGGATTCTCTGGTCTACCTATTTGCATGGCCAAAACCCAGTATTCATTTTCCCACAATGCAAGTGAGAAGGGAGCACCCAGCGGATTTGTTTTACCGATAAGGGATGTAAGAGCAAGCATTGGAGCTGGTTTCATTTATCCTTTAGTTGGGACAATGAGTACAATGCCAGGACTTCCGACAAGGCCTTGCTTTTATGACATCGATCTGGACACTGCCACAGGTAAGGTAATTGGCCTCTCCTGAAGCTAACAGAGCTCCCCAAGGTTATGTGCTTCTCTATTGTTTGTTAAGACTGCTGCCATTCTTGAAGTACATAATGCACTATGAGCTTCTTTTGTTTGTTTGTTCTTGTTCTCTCTTTCTTTTATTGTTTTTCAGCTTTAATGTTTGAGCCTTGAATTAAAAAAAAAGCTCTTATTTAGAGCTAAAATAAAAAATATAATAAACATTTTCTAAGTTAAACTTCTTAATTTTCATCATAAATTTGCAATTGACCCTCTCCAATTCATTTGTCTTTTCTGATATTTGACTCCATCAGAAGGGTAACTTAGTTCTGTGAATTGGTTCTATTTGATTATCCTCACATTAATATGATTATGAATATTAATTGTGTGGTGTAATATATTTGTTGAAGTTGCATTTTATGTTTTTTTTAGGGATTTCAGATATGTTAATCGCAAATAAATGTAAATTAAAAGAGGGGTAAAACTATAGTTGAGAAAAGGAAATTTATGTATCTATAAAGAAGTCTTTGTGTACCGTTAGGTTTTAATAACTTTTATATGAATTATCAAAATTAATTAAAATAAAAATACTTGCTACTTGCATATTAGGTTAACAATATATTTGATGATATTATTATTTTATTTTAATTTATTATTTTTATGAGTGAAATAAAGTTTTCAAATCTTTAAGAGTTCTAAAAATTTATATAATATATAAAAGTAGGGTAGTTTGCTTTATATGGAAGCCAAGTATAAGTAGAACAGTTGGATTATAGAATGACGGATGTTAGAATTCACATAATTTAATACAATTGTAAAAATTGTAAAAAAGTCAGTTTTTTTATATTTTCAGATAATCTCTCTATCAAGATAATATTCATAAAAAAGATTATTTATAGCATTTAATTTCATATATTAATATAAATTTATTTCTTTTTACAAAATAATCAATAAGTAATCTATACTTTTAAAAAGAGTGAATAAATAATATATTACTATTAAATAAATAATATATAAGCAATTTAAAAAATATAAATTGAAACGTAAAGATACAATATATATATATATATATATATATATATATATATATATATATAAATATAAATGGAGCAATTTGCATTATATGGAAATCAAGTGTAAACCTCTTAAATTGCAAATATGAGGATAATAATTATTTAGTACAGTTGTAAGAAGATAAGTTGTAATGACAGCAATTGTAATAAGATAAATTGTTTTATATTTTTAGATAATGTATTTACATGATAATATCTATTAGTTAAATCCTATTAAGATAATGTATTAAATTAAATTAAAATTTAATTAAAAATACAAATAACACAAGCCATAAAAAAGAAATATTTAATTTATACCAGCAGTTAAGTTATACAGAAACTGGACACAAGACATGGAACCTACGTAATATAAGATAATAAATAAACAATCATTTATAATAAATAAAAAATATAAAATAAAAATACTTAATTTTTTTATTTTAATATAATTAAATTAAAATAAATATAACCAAATTATAAAATAAAAAATATTTAATTTCTTATTTTAATGATTATCTTGACATATGAGGTAGTTTTATATACTATAAACTAGGTTGCACTGACACGGACATGAGATACGGAAATATATGGGATATGATAATAAATAAACAATCATTTATAATAAATAATAAACATAAAATAAAAAATACTAAATTTCTTATTTCATGTAATTTATTAAAATTTAAAATTATTATCACTATTGAAAAATTTATATCTATCTATTTTTATCTATATAATATATAAAACCAGGTAGTTTACTTTATATGAAAGACAAGTGTAAGTAGCACAATTTGCCACTTGACATTATTTTGGATTATAGAATGACGGATGTTAAAATTCGCACAATTTAGAACAATTGTAAGAATTATAAAAAGATCAGTTGTTTTATATTTTCAGATAATCCATCTATCAAGATAATATCTATAAAAAAGATTATCTCTAGCATTTAATTTAATATATTAATATAAATTTATTTCTTTTTACAAAATAATTAATAAGTAATCAACACGTTTAAAAAGAGTATGAATTAATAATGTATTACTATTAAATAAATAATATATAAGCAATTTAAAAAATATAAATTGAAACGCACGACAATTTTAAAAAAAATAGGACATCCACAGGCTTAGAACACACTACACTAAATAAGTAATACATTAATATTTCAAATAAATATACACGAATTTATAATAAATTATAAACATAAAATAAAAAAAACTTAATTTCTTATTTCAACGACACAAAAAAATTTTAAAAATACTTTATTTTTTATTGGTAATAAGAAAACCTTGGTTGATTAGCTTTGTGTATTGAGTAGTCTCATATACCATGAGCTATGTTACATGGAAACGGGATGTGATAATTTTTAGAAAAGATAGAACATCCACACGCTTAGGACATACTACACTATATAAGTAATATATTAATATTTTAAATAAATAAATAATTATTTATAATAAATCATAAACATAAAATTAAAAAATACTTAATTTCTTATTTCAATGACACAAAAGTAAATTAAAAAAAATATTTTATTTTTATTGGTAATAAAAAAAAAACCTTAGTTGATTAGCTTGATATAAGGAGTAGTCTCATATACCAGGAGTTAGGTTGCACGGACACGGGACATGAAATACAGGAACGTACGGATACGATAATTTTTAAAAGTAGGACATCCATATGTTTAGGACACACTACATTAAATAAGTAATACATTAAAATTTCAAATAAATAAAAAATCATTTATAATAAATCATAAACATAAAAAAATACATAATTTCTTATTTCAATAGTTAAATTCTCAAAATTATTATCACCGTTGAAAAACATATTAATAGTGCATATGCATTTTTTTTTATATAGGTCATACCATGCATGACTTTTGCTATTGCATACTTTATAAAAAATTTCGCATGATATTTAAGAAGACATATCTTAACATCGCAACTTTTCAGCATATTTTAATAAGATATAATTTGTCATTTTTTTACATAATTTTACTATTTTTAAATGATGTTATAAAATACTATTTCATATTTTAATATTACCCTGCGTATCGTGTGGATTATAAGAGAAAAAAAAAATTATATTTTCAGATAATATCATATAGGAGGAAAAAAATAAAATTAATATTAATAAGCAAAAACTATTTTATTTGGAAATAAGAAAGAAGAATAAGGGAAAAGAATTCTGATAATTTTCTCTTCAAATGAGAAGAAAAATAGAAAACTATAAAAATAAATTTGTAGAGAAAATTAATTTTATTTTTCTTTTATATCCAAAAAAAAAAGTAATAAAAGTTTTTCTGAAAAAAAATTTAGTTTCTTCTTATTTTTGATTATTCATTAATAAAAAAGATACAAAAATAAATAAAAAAACACTTTATCATGCGGTACAGGAATGTACGCGATACGAAATTTTTAAAAAAGTAGGAGATTGACACGTTTAGGACACGCAACACTAAATAAGTATAATACATTAATATTTCAAATAAATAAACAATTATTTATAATAAATCATAAATATAAAATAAAAAAATATTTAATTTCTTATTTCAATATAATTAGTTAAATTCTAAAAATTATTATCACTATTGAAAAATACATTAATAGTGTGTGTGCATTTTTTTATGTAGGTCATACTAGGGGTGTCAAAATGGATCACGACACGCCAACACGCGAAATAAATGGGTTAAGGTTGAGGTTAAATGAGTTCGTGTTATAAATAAGTCATCCATTTATGACACAAATATAAATGTGTTGTGTCGCGGGTTGACATGCAGATTAGATAAGTGACCTGTTTATTTAAGAGTAAAGAGGTAATTTTAGTGTTAAATATAAATACTCCAACTAAAACCTATTAAAATTTTATTGTTATATTATTTTTTTATTTTAATTATAAATCTTGAAGAATTTATGGATTTTACATGTGAAAATTTATTTTTAAATATAATTGGAGTTAAATAGGTTAAAAGTTAAAAATACTATAAACAGGTTAGATGGGTCGTATATAGGTCAACACATCCACTTAACTTATTTATGATATTAAGCGGGTTATACGAGTTGTACATGGGTCAACACAACCTACTTAACCTGTTTATGATATTAAGTAGGTTAAACGTGTCGTTCTCATGTCAATTGTTTAATTTTCATGTTGTGTTTGTGTTGAAGTTATAAAAAATTATTTCATCCTTAAATATTGCTCCGTGCATCACGCGGGTTCTAATACTAGTACAAATTAAAATATTGGTTCTCTTATTTGAAAAAGAGATTTAATTTTTTTTCTCTTTAGTATTATAAATAAGTTAACTACATATTAAAAATAATAATATCTTATCACTATTAGAAGAATATCACCTGATCATTCTGTTATATAGGTTTTGTTGAGCAACTTTTTAAGTAATTTTTAGCGTTACGTTAAACGTTATTTTTATAGAGTGTTGGGTAATATAACTTTTGAACTAGCTTTTAAAGGTTAAGGTAGTGTTTTATAAAAAGTTAACATATATAACATTTAGCTTTTAGTCGTTTGATGAAAAAACTATTCAAATAGTTAAATATTACTAAAGTAACTAACAACCTCCAGAACAGCTAATTTTAGCAAATAGACCCTTAGATATTAAGTTATGAAAACTATTATATGCATCAGGAATTACTGACCATGTGCATTGAAATTATTTTCCGCTGAAATGCCTATCAAAATTTAGATTTGTTTTACATATTATTTTTATTAAGTTCATAATTATTTCTAACTAAAATATGATCATCGTCATTGAAATTATAATTTTAGACCATTATCAATTAAAAAAAAATACAGTTGTGCGTGAAATATATTTTTTGCTAGCTAAGATATAAGCATAGATATGACTTTTACTATCTTTATAGGTTTTTAAATTTCAAATTTCATAGCTCTCCTATCTTGTGTTTGTCTTATAATTGTATTATTTTTTTCTACTAATAATTCTTTTTATATAAAAAAAAGTTATTGAACCCTTTGCTTTATATACGGAGAGAAGGAAGGGTCTTGTACCATTTTTTTTTAAAAAATAATCCGTACAAAAATTGAGAAGAAAAAGTATATATAAAAACAACTTAAAGAAAAAAGAGAGAATCTATAGCAAGTTTACTAACCGTATGTCATTGAATTGTAAATTATACATCAATACAGAAATATGTATTTTTGTACAGTAGGAAAAGCCATAAAGAGAAGTATATTGTTTTTGTCATTTTGGTTATATATTTGTCAAAACTACATCCTAATATATTATATTTGAAAAAAAAAAAAAAAAAACTACATCCGATTTGTACTTTTTTTTTTTTTTACATGTCAGTTTTATTATTATTATTTTTTTACACATCAGAGTGTGTATTGACACGCACTTCACAATGTAAATTTATGCATTACTCTTTTTAATAATGTGAAATATAATCTATTTTCCTTCTCCTTTTAATAATGTGAAATATAATTTATTTTCTTTCTGCTTTTTTTTTCTCCATCCAAATGCAAAGCTGGAGAATAACCAAAGAAAGAAAATAATAATAATACTTCTTATTTTTCTTTTGCATTTTCCTACCTCTTTTTCCCCTTTTTCCAAGTAATATTGCTCTCCTAATTTTATTCAAGCAATCCAACCATGAAAATATTCTCAAGTAAATCCATGAATATACTTTAATTTCATTGATTAGATTCGGTTCTTTCAGTGAAATACATATTCTATACACATATTTTATATGTCTCAACTTGACTTTCGACCGTCTCGGCAATTTAAATATTGTATTAAAAGCTGAAAACATACTAGCTTTGGATAAATTATTAAAAGCTGAAAACATCTGAAAAATATTTTATATTTTCGGCTAATAAATTTTATTAGTTAAAAAGTTATGTTACTTTCAGTAAAAATTGGATATTTAATCATTTGATACAAAGTTGAGATAATAATTATATATAAAAAAAATTTGACGAAATTATATTATCCTCAAATTCAAACAAATTGGGCGTTATTTCTTTCTTTAAACACCATTGGGCTTTCGGATTCCTTGACTTATGGATTCTAGATTCTAATAAACATTTCCACGGCTATCATTCTGACTTTTTCTTTAAAATTGTGTACATACGAGCTCATGCGAGACTGGAAAAAAAAAAGGCAAAAGCAAACATTTTCTTATGATAGGTGAATAAATGTCAAGCGTCTCACTGTATCCAAATAAATGACGTCGTACAAGAATATTACCCTCGAATCTTTGTTTTCCAAACACCTAATAGCTCTATCCCACCTAAAATGGAATAAAAACGTTGAGTGAGGGAAATGTCACCTTCAAAATGGGAAATCCAGAGCTAGAGAATGAGACCATTCAGTCATCATTAAAGAAGACAACACATAACTTATTAATTAATATTCAATTCTTTGGTTTTAAAGTTGGGTGATTGCAAGTAAAATTCTAGCATTACGTAAACTAATAGGAACTTAGGCTGTGGTTTTCGTATACTCTCGATAGCATGAACTTTTTCTCTTTTCGTAAAACCCTAAACCTAGCCACCGCCATTCTTCTCCTCAATGATTATGGAGCAATCTAATGGAAGCCCTTTCTCTGCTGGAGGAGGAAGAAGATGGGTACCAAGTGGAAGGGGTAACAACGACCTCAAAGAACCCTTACGAATATTGCCTTGTAGGGATTTTTCATATCCTAAATTCTTTAAACTTCACCTTGATGAGAAATCTCTTTGCCGACCTATTGGCACCTAATTGGGGGTGTAGGGATCAAAGATTTAGGTGCCAAGAGATACTTGTATCGCTTTTTCAATGATGTGGATGTAGATAGGGTGCTAGGAGCTCCTTGGCACTTCAACAAAAACCTACTGATACTGCATAAACTGAGGAATGAGAGGACCATTTGACTGTTCCATTAATGCATGTGCCCTTCTGGGTTCAGATACATGATATCCCGACTGACTTTATACAAGAACCTGTAACTAAATTGCTTGGACACTTCATAGGACGGTTTCTCAAATATGATACCAAGGGCCTGTCTGCGAGTTATCGGACCTTTATGCGTGTCAGGGTAACGGTGGACGTCCGACAGCTTTTAAGACGGAAAAGGAAACTCATTGCCTCGAATGGGGAGGCTCTATTTGTGCTCTTTTGCTATGAGGATTTTGGTGTTTTGCTTCCTCTGCGGAAGGTTGGGTCATGTGGACAGCTTTTGTGAACAAAGACTTCATAAGAGGAAGGATGAGTTGATTCTTGCTTGGGATGACAAAATAAGGGTGCCACCTCATTATAGCAACATAATGAATCAGTGGTTGGCTTCAGGTTGAGAACATCATTACGATGGATGGCAGGTGGGATAATAGGGGTGAGTGGAATACCCGAGTTTGTGCAAATTCTGAGCTATGTGATCAGATGCCATATGGCAATGGAATCTCAAGCCATAGAACTAATATCAAGGAGGGGAGTGGACAGATGGACGTAGAATCACCTCACGTGCAATTTATTATTGAGACAATGGGTCAGCTTGAGGAGAATGAGGTACAGAAGCCAAAAGAGTTAAAGAAAGGTCCAAGAAAACAAAATAAATTATCTTCAACAGTTTCCTCCCTCAAGGATTCTCTCGAAGGGCAAGTAACAAAAAAAGCGGTTAGTCCTAGAAAGTAAGACCGCAGAGTCCAATGAAGTCCCTTTGTTGGAACTGTCAGGGTCGTTAAAGTTACAGCTACAACTCTTGAAGCTAAAATTGATGCAAGTGTTGTTGACAGTTTTTGGAGAAATTTTGTTAAAGTCATTTAGATTTTGTTGTACTTTGTTGAAGTCAAGAAGTATGTGAACTACCTTGCTTTTAGGTAGATTTGGTGAACAAACTTCCTTGACTTATGGAAGGTTGGTGAACAAACTTTAGAATAGCTCTAGTATAAATGTTTACATTATGCTGTAATGGAAATAATGAGATGTGAATATTTGTTTCTCCACGCTTACAAAACCTGCAGATTTTCCTTCTCTGCAGAATTTTCCTTCTCTTTCTTATTTTTCTGCTCTTCTAAACCAACAAGTGGTATCAGAGTTATCTTGATCTTGAAGGGCTGTGTGTGTTTGAGTGAAAATCATAAAGAAAGCCACCAAATAAACTAGAATTTGTGATATTTTCTGTTTATTTGCTTTTCCTCAAATGGCTTCCAGCAGCATGTCTCTTTCACCACCTCATTTTAATGGGGAAAACTACCATGTTTGGGCTGTGAAGATGAGAGCTTATTTTAAGGGGCTTGGATTATGGCAGTATGTGGAGGAAAACAGAGTACCTCCACCTCTTAATCAAAATCCAACCCTTCAGCATATTAGACAACATGAAGAAGAGGTTGCTAAGGCTCTAAAAGCTCTGTCCTATATCCATGCAGCTGTTGCAGATCCTATCTTCACCAAGATTATGACATGTGAGACAGCACATGAAGCTTGGGAGAAGTTAAAAATTGAGTATCATGGATCTGAAAAAACTAGATAGATACATGTATTTAATTTAAGAAAAGAACTTGAAATGTTGAAAATGAAGGACAATGAAAAGGTAAAAGATTATGTTGATAGAGTTATGAAAATTGTAAACCAAATTCGATTGTTGGGAGAAGAGTTAGAAGAGAAGAGAATTGTGGAGAAAGTTATGGTGACTCTCCCTGAAAAATTTGAAGCCAAGATTTCTTCTCTTGAAGATACTTGGGACATGTCACAAATATCATTGAATGTGCTTTCAAATGCTCTACAAGCTGTAGAACAAAGAAAAGCCTATAGGGAAGAAGAAACCATTGGAGAGAAGGCTCTTGTTGTGACTCATAAAACAAAAATGCAAGAAGGAGGTTCAAGAGGCCAGCAAACTGACAGAAAACCAAAAATGAAGAAGAATTTCAGAAAAAATTGGAGGAAGGACATATTTTCACCTTGTCCACATTGCAAAAAAACAAACCACACTGAGAACTACTTCTGGTTTAGACCTGGAGCTCAATGTAAGGTTTGTAAGCAATTTGGTCACACCAAGAAAGTTTGTTCTACAAACCAGAATCAACAAACACAAGCCCATTATGCACAAGTCACCGAAAATTCTGAAAAGTATGAAGAACAACTATTTGCTGCAAATGAAATTGAAAAATGTGATGTCTCAATTGAAGCTAAAGAAGCATGGCTTGTTGATAGTGGCTGCACTAACCACATGACACCAAACTTGGTGAATTTCGATAGCTTGGATACAAACTATTCTTCAAAAGTCAGACTTGGAGATGGTAGGCTTGTTGATGTCAAAGGCAAAGGAGCTGTGATTGTACAAACTCCGTCAGGTACAAAGCTTGTTTCCGATGTTCTTTATGTACCTGAGCTAAATCAAAGCTTGTTTTCGGTTGGTCAATTGCTGGATAAGAATTACAGTTTGCTACTTAAAGATAAAATTTGTGAAATAAGTGATCCTTCTGGCTCAAAGTTATTTGTTGTCAAAATGAAAAGGAGAAGCTTTCCTCTAAATTTAAGAAACTTCGAAGAAGAATCTTGCTTGAGTCATAAAGAAGAATCTGATTTGTGGCATAAGAGATTTGGTCACACCAATCTCAATTCATTAAAATTGCTACAATCCAAGAAGTTAGTTGTTGATTTGCCATCTGTAGTTGAAGACAGCAGTATATATGAAATATGTCAGTTAGGCAAACTCAACCAAACACCATTCCCAACTGATCAAGCATGGAGAGCTTCTATGAAACTTGAATTAATACACACTGGTGTGTGTGGCCCTATGAGTGTCTCATATTACAATGGCAGTAAGTATTTTCTATTGTTTATTGATGACTACACCAGATTCTGCTGCGTATATTTCCTCCAATTCAAATCTGAAGTTTTCAAAATGTTCTTGAAGTTTAAATCAATGGTAAAGAATCAAGCTGGCTCCCCAATCAAGATTTTAAGATCTGATAATGGGGCTGAATTTACATCCAATCAATTCAAGCAATATTTGCAAGAAGCGGGCATTCACCATCAATTAACTGTAGTTTACACACCTCAACAAAATGGTGTAAGTGAAAGAAAGAATCGATCTGTGATGAATATGGCGAGATGTCTCTTGTTTGAGAAAAATCTACCCAAAGTTCTTTGGGCTGAACCAAAGCTATTGATGGAAAAACTCCTTTCGAAAGCTGGTTTGGAGTTAAACCATTGGTAGGTCATCTCAAAATCTTTGGAAGCATATGTTATTCATTTATTCCAAATGCAAAAAGAGGGAAATTGGATCAACGAGCTGAAAAAGGAATTTTAGTAGGCTACAACAGTGAATCCAAAGCCTACAGAATTTTGAATCCTGTTACTAAACATGTGTATGTCAGCAGGAGTGTCAAATTCGATGAGAAAAGTGAATGGGATTAGAGTAAAATAGAGTCAGGAAATTCTAAATCAGTTTTTGAACAAGATCTTTTTCAGCAAGAGTAAGAACTTCCAGTTGAAAATGAAAAAGAATCAGATGAAGATGATTATGCAATTAGAGGAACCAGATCCCTAGAGGAAATTTACAACAGATGTAATGTTGTCTCACTTGAACCAACTCAGGTGGATGAAGCCTTAAAATTGCCTTAGTGGAGAGCTGCCATGGAGGAGGAGTTGAAGATGATTCTGAATTTTCATCAAGAGAATCCAACTAAAATACTTTGTAACAACAAATCAGCTATTGCTATGGTTAAGAATCCAATCTTCCATAGAAAAACCAAGCATACAAAAATCAAGTACCATGCAATTCGTGAAGCTGAAAAGGAAAATAAAATTCAGATTGTTCATTCCAGTTCTGAAGACCAAACAGCAGATATTTTCTCCAAGGCATTGCAAAAACCAAGATTTGAATTTCTTAGGAATAGACTTGGTGTTTGTCTCAACTCTTGCATCAAGGAGGAGTGTTAAAGTTACAGCTACAGCTCTTGAAGCTAAAATTGATGCAAGTGTGGTTGACAGTTTTTGGAGAAATTTTGTTAAAGTCATTTAGATTTTGTTGTACTTTGTTGAAGTCAAGAAGTAGGTGAACTACCTTGCTTTTAGGTAGGTTTGGTGAATAAATTTTCTTGACTTATAAAAGTTTGGTGAACAAACTTCCTTGACTTATGGAAGGTTGGTGAACAAACTTTAGAATAGCTATAGTATAAATGTTTACATTATGCTGTAATGGACATAATGAGATGTGAATATTTGTTTCTCCACACTTACAAAACCTGCAGATTTTCCTTCTCTGCAGAATTTTCCTTCTCTTTCTTATTTTTCTGCTCTTCTAAACCAACAGGGGTCTCAGCAATCCCCGGCTAGTCAGAGCACTCAAGGAATTGGCCTTGAAATTTATGTCGGATTTTATCTTTTGTCAGAAACGTTGGTGCATGAAGAGGATTAATGAAGTGGGAAGATAGATAGGGTATGATAGTTGTTTTCAGGTTAGTTGTACTAGGAGGGGTGGTTGGCTTTGCTTTGGAAGCAAGGAAAGGTTATGAATATCACGGGCTATTATAATAATTTTATAGATAGTAATTTTGTGCATAAGGTACAACAAGTGTAGTTTACAGGCTTTTATGGGATTCCGGATAGAAATAGAAGGACATCATGAAATGTAATTCGTGCTCTGGTCCTTAGAGATAATGAGCCATGGATTTGTATAGCCGACTTCAATGATGTGTTGAAACCGAAGAAGGAAGGAGGTAACTGCCAACCAAGAATTTTAATGCAAGGATTTAGAGAAGCTATTAAGGAGAGTAATCTTTTCAAAATTTCAGTGGATAGTTTTAATTTAAAATGGGAGTTACAGAGGGATAATGAGGTGGTTGTGAGAGAAAAACTTGATCGATGCTTCGGGAATGATCAATGGTTAGAGCTTTACGCAAATAGCCATGCACGAGTTCTGTCAGCTGATATCTAACCATAAACTTGTTATTATTTTCGACCAGCATGAGTCGTATGCTCCAAGCAATCAACTGTTTCGATTCGATAATTCATGGTTGATTGAGGAGGATCTGGGAAGGGGTAGTTCAGGATAGTTGGGTGGACTTCAGGTCTAATTTTGTGGTGGAAAAGGGAGATAATTGTGTGAAGTGTTTGGCACAATGGGGAAGGGAAAGGAATCAGAAAGTGCGACATAGGAAAAGGATTATAGCAGCTCTTTTAGAAAGGGATCAGGACGTGCTAAATAACGTCGCTTTTAACGAGCTGTGCAAGGAATGGAATTTGTTATTATTGCAGGAAGAAACAAGGCTGTGGCAATAAGCAAAAATTGTTTTGGTTGAATTATGGAGACCGAAATAGTAAATACTTCCATTCTGGCTAGAGGTCAACGATTGCTCAATAAAATCAAAGGATTGTGAAGTGATGATGTAGTTTGGGTTACTGCAAGGTAGGTTTGGCATGGGTTGTGGAAAATATTTTCAAGAGCTCTATTCTAGTAGTACCATGGGTCCGTCTCGCATTATGGGGTTAGTGAAAAAGAAAGTCTCTGTGCAGGATAATGATGGTCTCTTTGCCCCAGTTTTGGATGAGGAATTTAGAACTTTCGTCTTCCAAATGCATCTAGACAAGTCACCAGGTCCTTATGGGCTTAATTCTGCTTTTTTTCTCTCTGAAATTTGGCACCTTATTGACAAAGTATAGCTAATAGCTACAGAAATTGGCTTGAGCGATGTATGTTCCCTGTCTTATTGAATGATATCCTGGTTGTCCTTATACCTAAAAATAATAATCCTGATAATATTAGAAACTTTAGACCCATAGCATTTTGTAATATTTTATATAAAATCCTTTCCAAAACTTTGGCTAACAAGTTAAAATTAATCGTTCCTCATATCATAGTCCCTAGTTAATCTGCTTTTGTGCCTAGTAGATCTATTCAAGATAATATTATTCTTACCTTTGAGATTCTTCATATATGAAACATAATGTTAGGGGTAAAGGGGGTTTCGTTGCTCTTAAGATAGATATTACTAAGGCTTATGATAGGGTTGATTGGGATTTCTTAAAACATATAATGGAGAATATGGATTTTGATGATCAATGGGTGCAGGCGCTCAAATTTTGCCCATAAAGGCTCAGTGATGATAAACCCTTTTCACATAAGTTTGGATCGGAATTTTCGATCATCTCGATTCTCGGATCAATGATCCGTGGCTAAGAAAATACATGTGTTTAACCATTTTAACTTTTTCGGGTTACTGGGCGTTTCGTGATGAAACTGGACCCGAGAAGCGCGTCGGGCCTGTTTGGCACACTTTTCAGTGCACTGCCTCATTTTGCGTGTCACCCGATTTGATTTGGTAAAAATAAGCCCGGTCCTATTTCGGGTCCCACCAGTGGCATTTTGCCACATCAGTCCTAAAATAGGGCCATACACTCCCATTTGCCTATAAATAGTGCATTGGGGAGTGTGTAAGGAGAGGATTTTTTGGAGACTAAGGGAAACTCTCGCCATTTGAAAACTCAATTTGAAAATCAAAGAAATCTAGTGTTTCTCTTTGATCCAAGTTGTGATTCATTGATTTTCAATCACTAAAACCCTTAAGAATCCACTAGAAATCTTAGAAACACATCTATTCAACCTCAATCTCGGATTATTGGATTTAGAACTCAAACCTTTGGGTCTCTTTATCATTCTGACCTAAAACTTTGATGAAATCTCCAAAAGGTACTATATGAGAGCCTTTACTTCGTTTCTTCATCTTTTTCCTTTTGTTTTTGGTGTTTAAGCACCATTTTTTGGGCCTGGTTGTGAGGGAAACCTGGGATCAACTAAAGGGCATTTTCCATGCCTCTGTGGCGCACGGCCAATGGTAGTGGTGCAAGCCACTACGTGTGGCATGCGCCACAAGCTAGTGGCTTGATTCACTTCACCCTAGAACACCCCTTTTTGCCCTGTTCTTGCTCTGCAACCTTCCTGATCAGGGAAGTGTGAATCCCTACCCCAAATATCATAGGCATGTGAATGCATGTGACTAAGGGCAGAAATGCATGTGAATGTATGAGTCGCCACCTTGTTTAATTATTTTAGGGTAAACTAGGAAAAAACCCTAAGTTGACTCCAATATTAATTAACCTAATTATTAGATTAATTATCCCAATGTTTAAGGCACAATCTACGAACCCGAGGTGGATCCCGAGACCATGTCATGCTGATCAACTAACCAAAAGAATGAATGCTTTGCAAGGTAAATGATGTAATTGGACCAAATGAAATATTTAAGTGATTTCGACTTGCCGCTCGGGGTTAAATCCCTAACGTGCCTACGTACTTCCGTTTGAATGGAAGATCAAAGTCAATGTAGTTTGATAGGCCTTTTTTAAAGGGCTTTGAATGGGTATGCTTAATGCATGGGTGTGTGTATGCTTCGTGCACTTTGTTTAGGCATTTTGCCAAAGACTTGATTGATTTTTAGGCATTTGATGCCAAAAATGTTGATTTTAATGGCTTTTAGCCAAAGAGATTGATTTAGGCAATTGTTGCCAAAAATTGATGTGATTTAGGCAATTTATTGCCAAAAATTGATTAGGCGATTTGTCGCCAAAGTGATTAAGGCATTTGTGCCAAAAGTTGGTATTGGAAGGCGTTTAGCCAAAAGATTTAGGCAATTTGTTTGCCAAAAGTGATTATTTGGGCGTTTGTCGCCAAAATTGATTTATTCGAAGGCTTTTAGCCAAAATGAGTTGATTTAGGCAATTTGTTTGCCAAAAGTATTGATTGGGCGATTGTCGCCAAAATTGATTGATTTTAAGGCTTTTAGCCAAAATGAGTTGATTTAGGCAATTTGTTTGCCAAAAGTGTTGATTGGGCGATTGTCGCCAAAATTGATTGATTTTAAGGCTTTTAGCCAAAAGTTATTATTTGAAGGTTTTTTAGCCAAAATTTCGATTTAAGCGATTTGTCGCTAAAAAGTGGTTAATCTAATTTATAAGCAATTTGTTTGCCAAAAATTGATTGAACTGTGGGCAATTCGTTGCCAAAATGTGGTTGATTTAATTGTAGGCAATTTGTTGCCAAAACGTGATTGATTAAGGCTTTTTAGCCACAATTATTGATTAATTGGACTTAAGCCGGACTGTTCGAAATAAAGGCAATTAAACCGTAGTTATTAATTAACTAGGCTTTTTAGCCAATATTGTCGGATTTAGCATTAATACCACGATTATTAATTAATCGGGTATTTAAGCTTAATCATATTTGATTGAGGCAGTTTATTTGCCTAATTGATGACATGAATGTGTTTATGCAGTTGTAGAGTTATTAGGAGTAGAAGAGAAATATACATGAAGTGCTAAAATTAAATGAGCAGAGTTTTGTTTATGTAACTGGTTTAATCGACGACTGCTTCTTGGCTCCAGATTAAGCTCCTCGTTTGGGGAATATTAGTTAATTTTAATTTGTTCAATTTTAGTGGCCAATCGTGTCTCGCTCCGGGGGCTTTTTCGGGAGTTTCGGACTTCCAAAAATTATTCCGGGACCAGTTCTGCGATCCTCGTAATTTTCCGGACGTTTCAAGTACCATATTGGCATACTTTCGGTGAGTTTCCAAAATGGCCTCCGGTCCGACCAGACTGTTTGCAGTCTGGAAAAACAGGTACTGTAGCAAAGTCAAATTTACTGTAGTCAAATTTACTGTAGCAAATTTTATTATTCGCAGTCCGGGAAAACTGGCTTTTTGAACCTCAAAATTTGAGTATTCACAGGAAGGGTCTGACATCACTATGTGTAATGCATGCCACTTGCCCCCGTGGCACTAGGCCCTTAAATTAAGAGGTTCAAAACGTCAATAATCAATAAAATGGTCCTGATTTGAATCTCCTGTGGCAAAGCTACAACCTTAAGTGGTCTAGGATGTGTTTTAGTCCATAAATGGATCAAATAAACACTAATGAACAAGGTTGAGAGTAGTGATTGTTCATCATTCATGATGAACATCAAGGCCATGAACTCTAATCTTGTTAAACCTTTAAATTATTGCCTTTTAATTTATGTTCTTTACTTTTAAGCACCTTTATTATTCTGTCTCCTAAATTTATGCCTCTTAACTTAGCATATCATGACTATTATTGCACTAACCCTTTATATATTAGTTTTATAATGTAAACATGCATCATTTAATCATTATTTGGGTGAATGTGAGTTTTATGGTTTGTGGATGTATGATTTTGATTTTGTGAATAATGTTTATATTGTGTTTGTATTATATGTATGTTTTTATTTTGCTTCACTTTAAAGTTATATTATGGCAAAATGTAAGAGACCTTAATGGGTCTCATTTATTGCTTGCTTGTAATAATTAATAGGATATGAGAAATTTGGAGGGTAATGGGTAGGATGTATTTTAGGTTTAGTTTGTATTCTTTTCTCCTCACCCCCTTCTTTGGATGTTTAATTTTATGTTATATGCTTCATTAATTTGCATGATTGACATGTTTTTCAAAAATTGCATCAAAAAGTATTTACATCTCAATTTGTAGTTGATGTTATTATTGAGTAATTGTGAATTAATAGACAATGAGGACGCCGATTTAATCGGGTGATATGGTTGCCTAACACCTTCCTATATCATACCTATCTTTTGGACCTTATCTCTGGTTTAAAATCGAGTTAGTTGATTCCAAAGAATCGACTAATTCGAGAATTTTCTCTTATAAGAATGACGAATCCTAAATAAAATCAATTGAGCTCGTTCAATTTGATTCTTTCCTTCCTTTTGGAAAAATCATGCGTCCTCAGCCTGACGACTCTGCTGGGGATCGAACCCAAAATCTTTGGTTTTCGATTTTGGGTTCAAGTAGAGAGTTAACTCCAAAAAGTTGTCCACTTATTCACAAGCTTTAACAATGCTATTAACTTTAAATTGAGTTTACTTTTTTGTACTTATAAATGTCATTCATGCACTTAACTCTTCTTAATCTCTTTTCTACCCTAAACCCTAAATGTGATATTGGGGGTTGCGATCCTTTCACTCTATTCGACTGTTTGGATTCGCTACTAATATACACCACCCATAAGTGAAGTACCTTTTGGTGTATCAAAAGAATTGGCATAATTCGTCATTACCATTTGCTTAGACCCAAAGCAAATGGGAGAAAACAACCAATTCTCGCTTATGGAACTTAAGGCTTAATAAACCCGACCAAAGCTTATATAATTGACTTTAGTTCCTTCCTCTAGGATTACCATAATAATATTATGATTGTTGCATTCATATAATAAATGTGAGAAGCATGGGTCCAAAACATCATGATGATTTATGGGCCCAACCACTATGTCCTATGGTTTAGAAAAGACCTTTGACCTTGAATCATGTGTGGGATATATAAGGGTGGAGATTATGCATTTCCCAACTCCCTTCCCCCTCTTGTTGTATATATTTGCTATGATTGTGTTCTGCTTTATTCATGCATCACTTAACTTGTCTTATTATAGCCATACAGGTATATTCTATCATGGCTCGATCCCGACAATCGAAGCGCCAAAGGGTAAAGGACTTAAGAGAAGTGCTAGAAGTAAAATGAGCTCTTTCCAGTGGTGACTACAAGGCCGGAGCCTAAGTACCTAAGAGGGAAGCTCCTCCATTTTCGACACCAACTAAAGAAGACCAACTAGAAGAGGCTTATCAACTCTTGCTTGAAATTAAACAAGCATAACTTGAGGCCATGACTCTCTTCTAGGGTGTGGAGGCACGTTTCACGCTCATGCGTAATATTGCCAACTGCCTTGTGGAAATTGGGTACTTCACTCTAGAGGATGGTAAACCATACTAAAACCTCTTAGCTTTGAGTTTCAAAAATTTTAAATATTTAGTTAGGGCGAAAAGAGCTATCAATGTAAAAAGCCAACTTTTGGAAAGTAATGAAAGTTAGTCTATTTGCGCCAAATATTATTAGTGCCAAAAAACTCAAATCTATATATATAAAGAACCCCGCTAAGTATCTTCACACTTGAGGCAAAAAGAAAGGGATACAAGAAAAAAAAATAAGAAAGAAGAGAGAAGAAGAAAGAAGAATAATAAATAAAAGGTCATTATAAATATCATGTTACAGAATAGGGCATGTTTTGATTCTATCAATTCTCGAGAGCCCTTCTCTAATCTCTATCTTGAGTAATCGTGATCAAGCTATGATAGAATATAACATTAGTAGCATTTCACAATGTTGTGTTGTGAGATTGCATATCGTGTGACATTTTCATCTTCATGCATCCATGCATACATGCATCACATTTAACTTTACAGCCACCGTAGCTCTGCACAAGGAAGTCAAAGCTCTCAAAGGTTAGAGTTCTAGTTGGTTAAGGCCAAGGCATAAAAAAAAGAGAAAAAAGAAGAAGAAAAGAAAAAAGAAAAACAAAGAAAGAAAAAAAGAGAAAAAAAGAAAGAGAAAGAAAATAAAAAATCAAGGGGCTGAAAGGAGTCGAGCAAGAGAGAATCATCCCAATAAGGAAGTCAAGCATGAGAATAAAGAAAGCACCGAGAAGGTCGTTGCAATCTTGCCGCAAAGGAGAGCTTCGAGGAGGTTGGATCCCCTTCTCTTGATATGTCTAATTTCGAAGTTGATTGTAAATAAATTTCTGTGTTATGTAATAAAATGCATTTTAATTTTGCTTATCTTGTTTGACTTCTTTCCTGACAGTTCCATTCATCAAAATAGATAAGCTCATGCGCATTTTTTACATAAACTCATCATGTATGCTTGAATTTAATATTAACACAAAATAGAATTTGTTAATTGGGCCAAAACCTAACGCAAGACTTAAACATGAACCTTCAAAACCTGCCCATGGGTAAGAAAGATGTAATACCCCCAATTTAATAGTTTCGAATATTCTAATTACTATGGTAATGATTGCTATTTGGAAGGATAGAATGATTGGAATTACTTTAATTTGTTAATGAGGAACTATTGATTATAAGATATGATGTTCAATGGAAACCAATTTTGTTATAAAAATCAAATTAGAAGAATGTTAAATGAGCTTAAGATTTAATGATGAAAAGCTAGCATGAGAAGCTCCTCAAGCTAGCACCATGATTTAGCATTTAATGGATTAATGTTAAATCACCTAAGACATTTGATTAAGGTTTGATTGTGAATATATATCTTAAATTTGGTAGTTCTTGGTGTTCTAGCTTAATGAGTAATTTCAATTATCCGAGTAATCTAGAAATTGGGAACGATGAGAAACACTATAGTTAGAGGGTATTAATATTAATTAAATGAAAATTAATTTATTTATGAATCAATTTGAAAGATTAAAGGGAATTCAAAATAAGTTAAAGAAGAATGATTTCACGATAAAACACAATTTTACCCGAAAGTCCCAAAAATCGATAGTTATGGTATGATATTGCTTAAACATGGCTGAGATTATTAAATAGAATTTGTTTAGACCTAATTGGGACTAAACTAAAGTAATCAAAAAGATTTAGGTGCACTTATAAGAAAAGAGAATCAAAGGAAGGATTAAGGTGCAAAAAGACAACTAAAGGACATGGAGGGAATTACCATGAAAGGCTTTGATGCCACCTATTTATGATGAGTCATAAGGAACCCCTTGCTCATTTTTTTCTAATAATGGTTGAAGCTCCATGAAAAGAGAGAGAGAAGAAACTCTTAAGGCAAGATAAAAGTGCATGAAAACTTGAGAATTTTCAAGTAATTCTTAAGGAAAGGTTGGTTATCTTCTCTTCCTCTTTCTTTTTCATGGTTTTGTTTTCGATTTCCATAAACTATGATATGAGGTGCTTTAAGGTGATTTAAAAGTATGGTTAAGCATGAATTTGATGTCAAGTTTGCATAATTGACCAACTTAGATAATTTTAGTCGTTTGATTGATAATCTATGGATTAGGTATTCCGATATATGAAAATTAATCATGTTATTTAAGTGTTATAAGAGTTGTTATGCATGAATTAGTAGTGAAGGTAAGTTTAGAATGCTTAAGGAGGTAAAGTATTGCTTAAGTCTATCACAATTGAGCATCCTGAAATTCTGTCACTAATATGGACTTGGTGAAATAGGTAAATGAGCTCCAAAAATTATGAAATTTTATAGAGAAATATTTAAGGATGTTGGGAAGGTTGTGGTAAAAGGGCTAGTGCAATGGGAGAAGAGAAATAGAGTTATAGTTAAATGAATGCACATTGCTCAGTTGGAAGTCTGACTGAAAATTAGGTACTGTGTTCAGGTTATTTAGCTATGCAAATGAGATCCAAAATTCATGAAATTTTATATGTGAGTAGATGTGAGGAAGATGCTATTAAAATTTTAGAATAAATGGATTTAAGAAACTAGAAACATAGCCAAATGAATGCAGGCTACTCATATGATGGAAACCTTGTATTCCACTAGTTTGTAAAGAGTTTAACATAATTTTAATGTTATTAAGTCCTATTATTTTAGTTGTTATTTTAATGTTTCTAGAATATGATTAAGTCTAGGAGATGAAGTAATTCATGCCAAAATTAAGGTCATATGGTAGTTGGTTAAGCATAGTGAAATTGAAGGAAAAGCATGAATACCACATTTCAACACTTAATTTACATTCCTATGATAGTATGTGTGTGATTATTGAGTAGTATAGAGCTAATATGAATATTAAATTCATATTACAGTATCTGAGAGAAAAGGATTGGAAGATAAGTTAATAAGTAGAGGAGTAAGGCTAGGAGAGCCTTCCAATTTAGGTTATTGCATTATATCTATAACTTATGTTGTTTAGGTGATAAGTAAAATAGTTTTAAAGAAATGTTTTATGAAAAGTTACAAGGTAAAAGCAATGTATTAAGCTTCCTATTTTATGAGCTTTTGTAAGACAAAAATTTGATTTATTTATCAAATGTTTATATCAAATGAAATTGAATTTAAATGTGATTATTGCATTTGTGAATTGATTATAAAGAAAGCAAATGCTAAAGTCATAGTTAAATGTGTTTTATACAAAATAATAAAGAGCTAATGTTAAATGTTTTATGATAGTTAGAAATGAATTTCAAAGTACTCATTTGAATGGAAAATGGAGTATGATCTTGAAAGAAAGGATATAGAAATGTTTGAGCAAAATGAAATGCTGCTCATTATGGCTAATGATTGATTTTTAATGGAGATGTTTTAAAAGTCTCATAGCTAAATGTATGACATGGTTATTACCTGATATTACTTTATTTGTTGAAGTTAATATTATGATATGGTTATTACCCTATCGATATCACTTCATTTGTTGAAATTGATATTGTGATTGATATGGATATGCAATAAATGATATTGCAAATTATATTGTTCCCTCTTAAATGAGGTTGAGATTGTCTCTCTTCTAGTGATATTCATATCACGGATTGAGGTTGAGATAGCTTTGTCTTGACGAGCTCATAAGACACTAATGGCATTTCGGATTGACAAGCATTGGCCTTGAAGGAGGTAATGTTGAAAATTATTTTTCACACTTAAATATCTTAAATATCTAATTGTGAATTATTATTTATATTATGTAATTTATATAGTGCACCACTAAGCCTTATGCTTAGCGATAACTGTTCTTATACTATCGCTAAAAAAAGAGAAAGGAGAAGTAGGAGAGTAAGTCCGACAGAATGCTGAGTTCTTTTACAGCTTTAGAACTGCGAGCTATTGATGTAGCCATTGCCTTATGAATAATTTTATTGGAATTTATATGATATATAAAATAGAGACTGGTCATTAATATATATATTGAGCAGACTAATGAGACTAAAATTATGAGTTTACAATTATTGATATACGTTATGAAGCACTTGAATGGTTTAGTTATCTTTAAAACTAATTTGTTGTCTTAATAACGACCCTAAAAGAACAATTTAGTATGTAATCCTCTTTATAATGGGCTTATGGGAAATGGTTTCACCAATGTATTTGATTATGTAAATGTGTAATTTATTATGGACTTTTAGTTAAAACGTTTTAAATAGTGGAATGTTTATATTTTTTATAAAAAGGAAATTTATTGAGTTCGAGATTTTTATGAAAGTGGGTCTTATGATATCTAAAATTTTTTAAATAGTGTTTGAAATTATTACTACACATGCATTTTGAAAATGAAAAGTTAAGTCTCTTATAGTATATTTATTGAGTTCTATTTAGACTAAGTGCTTGATAAACATATTACGGGCGACATGCCACGTGTTACAGTGGGGTAAGATGTGACAAAAGAAGCCTTCAAATGGAGTTATGAGGATATGCTAAGCATTGACAGATAGCTGAGCACACTATTCCACTGTATCATGGGGCCAAGCTAGTGAAGCAGAAGGGGAAGAAGATTGAGATCAGAATGGGTTGGAAAGATTAGAGAGGAAGTGGCCAAGCAGGTTGAAACTGATTTAGGTCGCTATCTTGATTGGTTAGCCAAAACTGCTCCAGTTCCCTAGAAGAATGGATAGGTTATAGTGTGCATAGATTACAAGAGATCTAAACAAAGCATCACTGAAAGCTGATCAGCATGGTTCCACAATATTCTACAGTGGATGACCAAAAGAGAGTTTATACCGAATCAGCTACTAGAGATGACAAGCGAGCCTTACAATGCTTGACATTGCAGTTCACACTCTTAGACACTCAGCTATAAAACAGAATGCCAAATGATGTATTGGTAAGATGTGTATCAATGAAGAAGTTGAGAAAATAATGGAACCAATCCACACGGAGGTTTGCGGCACCCACATAAGTGGAAAATTTTTAGCAAAGAAGATTCTTAGATAAGGTTTCTTCTAGTCGACAATAGAAAGGGATTGTATTTCTTTTGTGAAAAGGTGCTTTGAGTGTCAGATTCACGGAGACTTGTGTCACATTCCACCTTCATAATTGCATCCTTCTATTTCATCGTGGCCATTTGCAACTTGGGAAATAGATATCATTGGTAAAATCTCACCACCTGGTTCCAATGCACACAAATTTATAATGGTGACAGTAGAGTATTTCTCAAGATAGGTTGAGGTAGAGTCCTTCAAGAACATCGACACCAAGCAAATGGCCAAATTCATTGAAAAGAATCTTGGTTGCAGATATGAGATCCCCCATCATGTAGTGACAGATAATGGAGTCCCGTTTCAGATAGAAGTGAAAACGCTATTAGCAAAGTATGGAAGTGAACATCTTAAGTCTGCATCAATCGTCCACAGGTGAATGGGGCACTAGAAGTCGCGAAAAAGAATATCACAAAAAGAAGAAAAAGGAAAAAAGAAGAAAGAAAAGAAAAACAAAGAAAAAGAAAAAGAAAAAGAAAAATAGAAAAAAGGAAGAAGAAAAAGAAAAGAAAAAAAAAAAAGAAAAGAAGAGAGAAAAAGGAAAAAAAAAAGAAAGAAAGAAAAGAAAAGAAGAAAAAGGAGGAAGGGAAAAAAAAAAAGAAGAAAAGCTTGTTAAGTCAAAAACCCACAAGGGTGACTTAAGCAAAAGTTATAGTGTTGCAAAAAAAAAAAAAAAAAAAAAAAAAAAAAAAGAAGAAAAAGAAGATTTTGAGAAAAATGGCTGGGAATCCTCGTTTTTGGGTCGTAAAATTGCGGTATGCTTTTATAAGACTACTGCCAAGTCTACGAATGGGGCAAATTGTGATTCATGCATTGCATGTTATTCGTTTGATCGTTCATGCATTAGATGATTTTTTGATTGCGAATTGTGAAGAAGCCTAATTATGGAATTAAACGTGATACATTTCTAATTGCACCTAGATATTTGGAATTAGGATTGGAAATGGTGGTAAATTGAATTTAGAATATTTTCCTAAATTAATATGACATTTCCCTTTATTGGGCATTAAAATAATTAATTTGGTATTTGTTATTGATTATTGGGATTTGATTTTTAAATATGATTTATTGATAACTATTATTATTAAAAGGAATTATTTGTTAAAATATAGTTTTAATTATATTTATTGATTATGGATATTCTATTAAATAGGTTTTTGTTAAATAAATGGGCCATTTTGTGTATATAAAAAAAGAAAAAAAATATAATATTTTAACCTAAACTAAAAAGAGTGGTCGACACCCTCTTTTGAGAAGAGAGTGCCGCCTCTTTTCACTCACACACGCACAAGAGAAGAAAAAAAAAGAAAGACAGGAAGCTCTTCTTCCATTCATGTGACTTCCACCATTGAAATCTACAATCAAATAACAAACTGAGAGTTAGTAATATTAGAATAGTGATTGAAGTTAAGGTGCAATTAGGCTGTGATCACAGTAGGCATTTCGTAATCAAGGTAAGTTTCCATTTTGCAATCCGTATGTCATTTTCTAATTTGATTATATTGTTGGCATCAGTATTGTTAAGCGATTTTGAATCTCTAATGGTTGATTTGTTATGTTTTGATTTTGGTTTTCATGCCAATAGAGAAGGGTGAAACTTCTAAGGGTGATAAGGGTAAAGGGAAGGCATAACTGCAATGTTTGGTTTGCTATTATGCGATTTTGAGGTTAGTGCTCTATAAGTATATGCTTACTTTGATTTCTTTGAGTGATGTTTGTGTTTTTGTGATCATGAATATATTTGGGGAGATTTTGTGAATTTGATTGTTTAATTGAAGTTGGTGTTATGAATGACATATTGGTGTTTCTTTGAGTGCTTTTACCTTTATTTGGCATGCTTGAATGTAGTTTTAATTGTTAATGTTTTGTTCTTAAGAGGAAGAATTGATTTGGCATGTTTAAAGGCTTAAAAAGCATGGAATCTTGTAATTGGAAAACACTGATTACACGGTCGTGTTGCCTGACACACCCAGGCCGTGTAGTCCCCTAACTTGTGAGACGTGGCCTGCTGACACTGCCATGTTAGAGAACACGGCCTGACTGTGGACTCCTCTGACTCACATTATGCTACTTTGTGTTTTTAACCTTCTAACGATGCCTAAACACTTTAAATGCATGCCTAATGTATCTTTGATGTGGTTTCCTTTAAAATCTTCTTTAGATGAGATTGTAATCTCACATGAACATCAAAAAGAGAATAAATAAGATATGAACCATGTTTAGTTGATTTTAATTGGGAATTATCATTTAATTATACTTGTTAATATAATATAAGGTTTAATGTAAGTTTGAATGTGGCAATTGAGTTAACTGAGGTTTAGTGTTGGATCATGAAATGAAATTGGAGAATTTTGTTAATTAGTTAGGGTTTGATGGAATTGATTGTTCTAATGTCTATTGAAGTCTAATGCTATGCGTTACATGTCTACTTGGTATGATAGGCCAAGCCTATGGTAAGATATTTATTTGATCTTAAGGTAAGATTTGTTTGGTCTTTCATATGTTATGAGCTAAAATATTTTATTCTATGATGACTAATTAGATAAATATACATGTATTGAATGGAAGTGGACTGATTGGGGTTTATAATTGAGTAATGAAGCTTAATTGGGGATTTATGCCTAAATGATGTTTGAATGTGCAATTGAGTGAACCAACGTGTGATTATATGCTAGTTTGAGATAATGGTTTGATCAAACCTAGAAAAGGGAGCATGTACCCTAGTACTTTAGGACCGTTGAACCATGGCCCTATCTATGTTTGACTTGATTTCATAGATTGCATGAGCTAAACTTGATGTATGATATTATGCTTGCTTGCATAAATGTAATGTGTTGTTAGATATTATACTAGAACTTGTTATTGAGATGCTGACTTGCTTGATCTATGAACTACTAAGAGTAAGTGTAAGCTTATGACTTGGTAATACCAATTTGGTATTATGCTTTGGAAAGCTTAATGCCATGCACTAGGTATGCTTACTTACTTGAAATCTTGAGTAATATTGAAATAAGATAAGTGTGGAGTGATGCGATCTTAATTGAATTGCTTGATCAATCTATCTTCTGGATATGGGATAAATACTTGTAACTGCGTATGAGAATGAATGTTTTGGATTTATATGAAGCTTATGAGCTTCTATGAATAATGAGCAGGTTGCAATCAGGTATGCTTACTTATTGAGTGTATTGCATGATATTTGGTTTATGTGGTTATTACTTGGAAATGGAATTAAACTAAATCGATATAAAAAGAACTAATGGGCTCTTATTGTGGTCTTGGTTAAGTAGTTGCTAGAATATGGTTATCTGTTTTTGAAAATAAAGCATGCTATGAGATCTGATTTGGATTGTGCTATGATAATATGCCAGACACGTGGGTGTCTTTAGGACGAGTGGATGCACTCTACTAACTCTGTATCTGAAAGACTTATTAAGTCTACTATTAAAAGGTTAACTAGCCAGTATTAGTTTGATAATTATCAGACACAGTTTTATTACTTACAAACTGGATAGAATATGATATTGTTAGCACAACTATAATGAATGATTACTTGTAATACAAATTACCTACTAATTGTTGATATATGATTACTTGTTATGCAAGTTACTTACAAGAATATTTATATGATTATATGTTATGCAAGATACTGTCATATACATGTAACATGTATGCTTATGGTGTGGATTAGATTCTCAGATAATATGATATGTTCTTCTCTTATGTAAACCTTTACATTGAAGATATTATGAGATTGCTTGAGTAGCAAGTTATCTTTATGTACAAGATATTATGAGTAATGATGCATCATATGCGTGAATTAACACTGCTATGTGATTACTTAAACTGCAAGCTATATGGCTATATATATATATATATATATATATATGAGTTTGCTTGCGAGACAAGTTATTATTTATATATTGATTGGAATGGTCTTTTGAGATGCAAAACTTGAATGTGGATTGACTATATGGAGGTATAGTCTGCGAATGTAAAGTGCTGTTGTATATGATATTTTGATGTTGTGTGTGGTTTCAATGGACCATACCTGTATGCTATATGATGCACGTATATTGTTGAGTACCATTGAGTTTTATACTCAGTGCGATGTTTTTAACTCGTGCAGGTTGAAGTTTGTTTGCTGTGGATCTCGAGTACCTGTGTCTAGAGGGGAGATCTTCTACCTCCAAACTAGAGTATGAATCTATACTGCAGACTCATGGCATGTGATAGATTTAAAATAATGAGAGCATTGGTTTGCTATGTGGGGCTTGAAATTTATCTATTTCAGTACATTTATTTTTATTGCTTTGAACTCTTGAAGGATTTTTGATTTGTTCCACATAGACTTGAACTCTTATTTTGAGATTGAACTTTTGATATTTTTGGATTTATCAATATTGGATTTGACGATGGTTCCTCTTGAGAATTTATTTTATTGAATTGGAATATTAAATGTTTATAAAGGACTTTTGAGAATTTCATTATTACTTTGGAATGTTTTATTAACAGGTTTATTCATTTTCTAAGTGGTATTTTCAAAGGGCAGTCTTGCAGTTTTTCTGAAGGGTTTGCCTAAACTGTTTCAGAATTGCATGATGGGTCACCACTACTGCTTTTAAAAAATTTAAATTTTCCCGACTTTTATAATTGAATTCTTTTAAGCAGGTTATGATTTTAAAGACTTCTGCTGTATGTTTTAGAAACCAATAAATTATTTTGGATTTTGATTTTAGAATTTGATACTAGTTCTATACTGATAAGCAAACCTGTACGTGCCTTTGGCACAGAATATGACATCTCTTATCTGGCCTTGCAGGGTCGGAAAGGGGGTGTTACATTTTATGGTATCAGAGTTGCTGATTTAGTTGGTTCTGGTTTAATTTACTTGGTTTGACTATTTTATTCAACTTATTTTGTTTAACTTATTTGGCGAATTGGGTGTGAGATTTGAAAAGTGAGATTTATACAACTAGTAGCAGATGCCATTATTTCAGTCTGGAATGGAACCTTACTCTGACACAGATCTTGTGATTTGTAGGATTGATATGATGTCTTCAGGTTCTCAGCACGCTACTGATGAGGAGTTTAACAATCATGTTCCTCCTAATGGTGCTGATGTTGGAGATTCAGTAGGTGAGCATGTGTCAGCTGCAGGACCTACTATTAGTGGTCTAGCGGCTCAGGGGTAGGGTGTGTTATCTGCAACAGCTTGTAGATGTTCACAGACAGGTTGTAGGTGAAGCCCCAGTTGTTCCAGTGGTTGTTCCTCGACACCCTATCAATAAACTGCGTAAGTATAGCGCAGTGATAAGGATGAAAGTATTTTATATCTGCATAAATATCTGTGTTACGCTTTGTATGGACGAGTGGAAGCCACCAAAGTCCAAACAAAGGATTTCTTTTTGTTGGAAACTATTTTGCAGGGAAAGCGGGTGCGTGTTTCAAGAATAATGTTTGATACACTCTACAACGCATGCCGTCATCAAGGCAAGGTCACATTGGGGATCAGTAGTATGGCATCAATTCTAACCTATGCTGCTCGAATGCCTATTCCACCCTATCGTGAACAGCCAACCGATACTTTCAGATATATGGATGGTGCTTTCTTGAAAAAGGCCGGATTAGTAGATGAAATCAAGGATGGTAATACATAGTTTATCGCTGGAAGTCGTGGGAGAGAAGACTGGGCCAATGTAATGGCGATGAAGGAACTTCTCATATGAATGAAGATGCAATAAGATCAAGAAAAGGAAAGTCGCCGATGACATCTTCCATTCAAGCGGAAGAGGAGGCCGCAGAAGTTGCTAGTTGGAAGCAAGTTTTGAGTCGAGTTGATGCATTACAGCAATCCCAAGAAAATTTGCAAGTGACCGTTTTTGAAATGGGGCAGCAGTTGCACACCATTCGGAAAGAGCACAAGAGTATGGCGCGGAAGTGGATGTCATATTTTCGAAAGCAGAACATCGAATTCACTCCATCACCTCCGGATTCTCCGGAGGCATGAGGTTTTTCTGCACCCATTTGTTTATCTTTTCATTTCTATATGTGTTATGTGTGTGTATGCATGTGTTATGTGTGTTGTATGCATGCCTTCTCTCCCAATGTGGACATTGTGTCTTTCAAGTGTGGGGGAGCGTCTATGTGTCTTTGTGTTTTTTGTGTTTTTATTGTCATATATATATATAAAGAAAAAGAAAAATGGGACAATTAAAAAAGTCAAATTCTTTGCCTTGGTTCAATGTTTAGTCCCTACATGTTGATTTGCTTATATTTCACTTTTTGAAATGGAAGTCTTGAATAATATACCATGATTAAGAGATTTCAATGATTATGTGTTTAGATTTGATTATGAACTTAGGTATTAGGGTTTAAAACATGACATGTGAAGTTTCTTTAGCAAAATTGTAAATCTTTAGTTAAATATCTAGACATAATTTTGGCTTACAAGAAGCATGAATCCTAACTTGGATAAGAAGTAGGAAGAAAAGGGAAACTAAAGCCATAATACATGTATGTTTCAAGTCAATAAAGGATGAGGGTATTGCGAGAGAAAAATCAAGATTAAGGGAATAACGGAAATCCGTTCTAATGAAAAGTGGTACGGAGCATAAAATGCAACCATTTTTTGCTTATATTCCCATCCAAAAAAAAAAAAAAAAGAATAAATGCAATACAAGAGGTAAAGTGGTATGGAGCATAAAATGCAACCGCTTTTTGTGAGAAGTGGTGTGGAGCATAAAATGCAACCACTTTGTGTGATAGAAATAGGTTACCTAAAAATACCTTGAGATGAGAAACATTACATGTGTGCTAAACTTGTCCTAAGTACTTTCTATTTCACATTCTACATGAGGAGAATTGCCTATCTCATGTTTTAAGTTTGGCTAGATTTTTAAACTTTAGATTTTGTTTGCTAGATTGAAATTTTATATACCATGTTCACTTATAATACTTGGTTCAAAATTAAATTAATCTCTTATCTTTTGGTAGATTACTTAAGAAGTCCAAATCAACAAGTAAAAATAAACATGATCAACATGAGTTCAAAAGAAAAGATGAATGTTTTCTTGTGTTGTTTTTGGTTTAAGGTTATTTTAGGAATGAATTTGAATAAAGGATTGGAAAGGATTGCTTTTATGAAGAAAAAGGATCAAAATTTGACTAAAGTATGGGAAAGGAGAATTTCTGCCAAGAAAATTCGCGACAGCGAATGAAGTCGCGCTGCATGGGGAGAGATGGAGATTCGCGAGCACAACCTAAATATGCACGGGTGCGATGGCAGAAGGTCCAGAAGGCATCAAGCAGAACTCATGAGCGCGTAATCATAATTCGTGAGAGCGAGGAACACAACAAAAACAACAGAAGAGTACCAGGTCAAATTCGCGAGCGCGACATTAAAACTCACGAGCGCAATGAGCACTCTAGAAGAGGCAGAAAGATCATAAGTAAAGATCACGGGCGCGACCTTTAAACTCGCGAGCGCGAGTCGCTTTTCTAGAAGACTTCAACTGCTACCTTTTCACCAGAAAGTCATGTCCTTCCATGAACCGGTCGGAATTTTTCCCAACAGAAGTCATTTGAAGCACCCTTTGGCCAGCCAATCATCATCATAACCAACATCCTCTTCATCTTCTATAAATTGCAACCCAAATTAAGAGGAAAGAATGGAAAAAAAAAAAAGAAGAGAGAAAAGAAAAAAAAAAGATAGAAGAAAAGCCAGTATTAGAATATAGTAGAAAAGTAAAGTAGTACTTAGAAATAAGTTGACGAGAGTTACTTATTATTGTTCGTGCAAAGAACATCAAAGAGTTCCTCGAGGTGTGACGCCCTTCGGAGGCTTGAGTTTGATTCCTTATATCTCTCTTTTGTTTTATTAAAGACTTTTTGTATGTTGTTCTTCATTATTTTTCTATGCAAAGCAACAATATTATTTGGTTTCATTTAGTAAAAGTTTCTTTAAGTTATCTTTTGATCTTTGTTTAATCAAGTTTACTTAATTATATTCTCAGAAAGAAATAAATCAGTAAAAATCAAAGAGATAGAATTCAGTTAGTTGGGTTTACATGTGAATCTTTAACTTGGTTTGTCAAAGGTAAGTTTATCTTATTGAAATAATCAAAGAATAAGATTTAGGATTAATATTTGATAAAGTAAGTTATTTGTTGTATGTAGAGACACATATAATAAATAGAGTAATTCTACACCGAAAGGTTGAATTATTCTTTACCATATGTGATTAAAGAATCATTTATTGCATGTTACACATTTTGCTATAAAAAAAAATCTAGTGCATAATCAATTATTCTAAGTATTCTACTATATCTTTATCTATATAATTAAGTAGTATATTAAATTTAAATTTGAATACGATCATAGTTTAATCACTTCATATTTTATTGCAGTAAACATAAGTGTTAAGGATAAGTAGTAAAGTGGACATAACCTATTCCTCGTGGGATCGATATTTTTATTACTACGTTGCGATCCGTATACTTACGGGTAATCAAGGACTGCAATAGGATTAATTTGTGATATTTTCCTTAACGAGCGTGGCGACTCCAAATCAAAATTCTTACTAGAGTAAGAGTCATTTTTTAAAATCCCTTTTAAGAGGATCGCCTTTTCTAAGGATTAATAAACGGGTCTAAGAAAAGAAAATTGATTTAATAAATTAAAGGAAGAAGGCTCAATTTGCCCCTTCAACTTGGGCTCAATAAATAAAAAGTCCAAAATTGAGTTTTTTTTTAATTCAATTTCCTCCAAAACATATACCAAAATGGACAATTACCTCATTCTTTTGACAGGGAGCTACACACGGTCAAAAGAAGTTAAAAAAATAATAAATTTTCTACATTCTCTCTCTCTTATCCCGTCTCGTCCCCATCAGTTTCCATGGAGGCATAGTTTGAATAAACGAAGAAGAAGATGACGCAATGAGGAGAAGACAGGGGGTAACCCTTATGATCTATGTAATCTTGAGGGGTTTCGAGAAGCACTGGAGGCGTGTCGGGTTTTTGATCTCGGTATGGTAGGGTACCCATTTACATGGCGACATGGTCGGGGGCGAAACAAAATTGAGGAGAGGTTAGACCGAATGGTGGCCTCAGATGAGTGGTCTGGCATTTTCCCACATGCTTCAGTACACAACTTAATTAGCGGCACATCAGACCATTCTCCGTTACTGCTTTTATTAGGTACAGACCCAATGATTAAACGGCATTTTAGCTTCAGGTTTGAAAATGCATGGCTCGGAGAGGCTAATCTTGATGAGACTGTTACTCATAATTGGGCCCAAGGAGCCCACGGTGATGTGCTGAGTAAGCTGAAGGCATGCAGAGAAGGGCTGCAGATTTGGGGACGTGACATACGTAGCAAATTCCTTAAAGACATTCAACTGCTTAAGACCCGGCTTAATGGTCTTCGAGCCCACCAGAGCAGTGATAGTTCAGAGGAATTCTTATTGGTACAAAAGCAACTCGGTGATTTGCTTCTTAAAGAAGAGCAGTATTGGAAACAGAGATAAAAAATATTCTAGCTTGCTCACGGAGATAAAAATACCAGGTATTTCCATTCCACAGCTTCTTCGCGTAAAAAATTAAATTTCATTACAGGTATCCGTGACTCGAACGGTGTCTGGAAGGAAGAGCAGAAGGATATGCATAATGTGTTTTTAGAATATTTCACTGACTTATTTACAGCCACTCCTGCTCAATTTAGCCCCATCCTTGCACATATCAACTCTCGAGTCTCTGAGTCTGATAATGATAGCCTTATGGCCCCTTTTCTTGATGAGGAGTTTCGGACGACAGCCTTTCAAATGCACCCAGATAAAAGTCCTGGCCCTGATGGATTTAACCCATGCTTCTTTCAAAAATATTGGTCAGTTGTTGGTTCAGATGTTACTACCAGTTGTAAACGGTGGATTGCGCATGGCTCTTTTCTTGAAATGTTGAATGAGACTAATATTGTCCTAATTCCAAAAGTTGATAACCCTGAGTTTGTGAAAGATCTGCGGCCAATTTCTTTATGTAATGTCTTGTATAAGATTGTGGCAAAGGTCTTAGCTAATCGGCTGAAGCATGTCTTGGGAAAAATCGTCTCCCCATCTCAGTCAGCTTTTGTTCCTGGGAGGCTAATTACAGACAATGTCATTTTGCCTTTGAAATTATACATTCCATGAAAAGTCGGGGAAGGAATCAAGAACAGACAGTGGCCCTAAAGATTGATATCAGTAAGGCATATGACTGGGTTGACTAGTCTTATCTAAAAGCTATAATGATAAGACTTGGGTTCTGTGCAGAGTTCATTCAGCTGATTTTGATGTGTGTTACATCGGTCAGGTACCATGTACTTGTCAATGGTCAAACTGTTGGTCCTATTATTCCATCTCGTGGGTTAAGACACGGCTGCCCCCTATCCCCGTACCTATTTCTTCTGTGTTCTGAGGGACTTTCAGCTTTATTTGCGCATGCAGAGGACGTGGGGACAGTTCATGGGGGTCGTATTTGTAGAGCTGCTCCGCGACTGTCCCACCTCTTGTTTGCAGATGATAGTCTATTTTTCTTTGAAGCTAAGGTAGAAGAAGCTTCAACGGTTGCAACTATCTTAAGACAGTATGAAGCAGCATCAGGGCAGGGTGTGAATTTGCAGAAATCAGGGGTTTTCTTCAGCTCTAATGTGGATGTCTCGGTTAAAGAGCAGATTATCAATATCTTGCAGGTCTCTCAACCCTTAAATCATGGCAGATATCTCGGCTTACCTTCCTTAGTAGGACGCAACAAGAAGGCGGTTTTTTCTTTTCTTCGAGATAGACTGAGAAAGGCCATTTTTCGATGGAGTCACAGATTTCTTTCTAGGGCAGGTAAGGAAGTAATGATTAAAACAGTAGCTCAGGCGATTCCATCCTACTGCATGAGTACTTTCCTTCTTCCATCCTCCTCATGTGAAGAATTGCAAAGAATTATGAACTCTTTTTGGTGGGGTACACAGGGCTCCAGAGGTAAAGGCATTCCCTGGTTATGTTGGGATCGTATGTGTGTTGCAAAGTCTATGGGAGGCCTTGGCTTCAGACACTTATACTCTTTTAATATTACCCTAGTTGGCAAACAGATTTGGTGACTTGTCACCGAGCCAAATACTCTTCTATGTTCTGTTCTCAAAGCAAAATATTTTCCGGGGGGGAATCTTTTGGATGCGCCTTTAGGGCATAATCCCAGCCTTATATGGAGGAGCATGGTCTCGGCTAAGTCATTTCTAAAAAGAGGGTATATGTGGAGAATTGGGAATGGTTCCAATGTCAACATCTGGCATGAGCCATGGCTACCGAACGATCATGATTTTTATCCGCATAGCCCCGTTGTTCCAGGATTTGAGAATACGTCGATTGGAGATTTAAGACTGTTTAACGGCTAGAATTTGGAGTTAATTGGTGCACTGTTCAGTCCAGAGGAGGTGTCACAGGTCCTATCTATCCCTTTTACTCAAGCTACTCAGGCAGACAGACTAATATGGCACTTCTCTAGTTCAGGAAAATACCTTGTCAAATCAGGATATAAACTTGTCCTGCCTACTTTTGTGGCTCATGAAGTAAACATAACATCTCCAATTCGGGCTAAATTATGGCAACTAGAAGCCCCACCGAAGGTTAAGCACTGGTTATAGAGGGCATGTCGTCATATTCTGCCAACAAAATCTATTCTTTTTGGCAAGCGAATCACAGAGGATGACCATTGCCCATTTTGCAGCGAATCAGAGACAATAATGCACATGCTATTCGGTTGTGAGAAAGCTAGACTGTGTTGGACGTTAGCAAGGCTTCCATTGAATGGATCTGCCATCAGGTTTAGTGATATACTATTGGGGTTTATTGATCGGCATAACGAGGAGCACTGCTTGTTATTTGGTGTGTTGTGCTACTTTATCTGGTTTGACAGAAATCGTAGGGTTTGGCAGCAAACTGATGTTGATCCTTACAACATTGTCATGGCAGCCACTAGCTTTCCTAGAGAATGGAAGAATGCACAAATTAGTCGATGCAATTCCTCTTCTCCGCCGGCGTCAATTCTAACATGGGCTCCCCCTCCGATTGGGATTGTAAAGTGTAACTTTGATGCAGCCGTCCACACAACTGAGGGTCGTTCATCATATGCTAGCCTTGTCCGGAATGAAGTTGGGCAGTTTTTGGCAGCTTGCACAGGTCATTTTGCCGGGGTGCTACAATCACACATCGCAGAGGCCATTGGTCTGAGGGAAGTATTGTCTTGGTTGCTCGCGAGATCATTTGGTGGCGTTCTGCTGGAAACCGATTGCCTGCGACTGTTTCAAGCGGTGACGACTGGCTTTGAACATTATTCAGATTGGGCACCAGTGTTAGAAGAGATTAAACATTTGCTTTCTCAAATTCCATCGTGTGAATTGATTTGGGTTAGGAGGCAAGTTAACAAGCCTGCACATGCTCTTGCTCTTGTGGCATGTTTACATCCTTGTTTCCATTCATGGGACACGACTCCCCAATGTATTAACGATCTTATTGCTCATGATTTATTATAATATTATGATCTCCTTTACTATCAAAAAAAAAAAAAAAAAAAAAGATGAAGCAATGAGGAACATCCACTTATTCTTTATTTTTACAGGTAGCAATTCTTCCATGGCTCTATGTTGCCTTGGCATTATCAAGTTCTCTATTACCCTTTTAAGTTTCCTCATTAGATCTCACCATTCTATAAGAAATAAACACAAATCAAACCAAAATCTTAACTTTTCCATCTGTTAAACTAGCCAAAGCTCAAAGTTTGATAATAGATTCTTCAATATAAAAGAAAACCCATTAAAAATTTAAGAAAATTGAAAGAAAGAGAGAATATACCCCATTTGCAAAGAAACCGTAACTTCCTTTAAAATCAATTTTTATTTACGATGGTATAAACTCCTCTAATAGAACAAGATTTCTTGACAAACTAAGACAAAAGAAAATTGACCAAGAGAAAGAATCATAATAGAGTAGTGACTAAGACATTGATGAAAATCAAGTTTTGGAAATTGAAAATGGAAGAAACAAAGAGTGATTGAATTGAAGAGGGAGAGCAGGAGGAGAGGTGAGTTAGAGAGAGGTCTGAGAAATTGTAAATTTCTGTAAATCCATATAATTATGCGAATCAATAGAGTGCAAAAGGATGAAGAGAAAGTGAGATAGAAAAGGAAGAGGAAGAGAGGTTTTAGAATAGATATAGAGTTATTTGCGCGCCTATAAGTTGTGTGAGATACACACAGTCAAATTTTGATTGAATTGTCCATTTTGGTGTAAGTTTTGGATGAAATTGACCAAAAAAGCTTAATTTTGTGCTTTCTATATATTGAGCCCAAGTTGAATGGGCAAATTGATCCTTCTTCCTAAATTAAAATGAATCAAGCCCATTTTTTATTTTGTTTTCCATGAGCGAAAACCCATCATCTGGCTAATACTCGGGGGATTCACTGGTTGAGTTGGTTGAGAATATGCAGAACTAGAGCGGTAGATGGGCTAGGGTTTAAGCATCTCTACGAGTTTAACAGGCAATGCTAGGTCATCAGGCTAGGCATATTATCACTTCACCAAAATTGCTTTGTGCTCGCTTGCTGAAGGCAAAGTACATTCCAAACTCTTTATTTTTTATGCTTAGCTCGACTCAAACTTGAGTTATTTATGGTGTAACTTGTGGGAGACCCGTAAATTGTTACAGGAGGTGTATTTTGGCATATTAGGTTTGGATCATTTGTGCTGGTTTAGGAGGATGCTTGGGTGCCTACAAGTATCGACTCAAGGATTTCTACGCCAAGACCTATGGACTCTAATATTTTCTTTTTTTTTGGTATCTGACTTGATTATAGATCATTAGGGGTGTGCATGGGTTGGATTGGGATGAGAATTATATAATTTTCAGTCTTATCCCAAAATATTGGGATGTAAAAATGAAGTCTCAATCCCATCCCAATAGATATGTAGTCCCATCCCATTTTTTGGGTCAGGAATTCAGGTCTATGGGACAGGACGGAATGGATCAGGTCATAAATCAATCGGGATTTTCCATAGTCTTACTAAATTATTTTTCATCAAAAAAAGATAAAAAATTACTATATTCATAAATTACAATCAAACAAAATTCATTTATGTAAGTTTGAGTTAAAAAAAAAGAATAAATCAAATAATTAATTTAATCATTGATGATTTACTACCAAAGTTATAATAAGAGATGTTTAAGTAATTATTTCTAGTTAATAAAACTATTAAATATAATAAAATAAAATAATACAAAAACTAAATATAATTTAATTTTATATGTATTTTATAAATTTTAACTCGCTATTGTTTTTGCCACTGTTGTATTTAAGCTAATTTAAATTTGATACTTACTTAATTTAATCCTAAATATCATCTAAAAAATAAATAATGATAGCATTAAGCATAGCAGATAATTCAATAATTAGATTAATTAAAGTTAATATTTTTCTTGTATTGATTAATCTTTTCGTTGATTAATCTTTTCGTCTTTTGTTTAATGGAATAACAGAGGAAAAACCTATGTTGAAAAATATATTTAATTATTTTTGTATTTTATATTTAAAAAAATGCATATTATTTTTTTGTATTATTATTACTCTAGCATTAATTGGTATCATAAAAAAATAAAATAAAAAGTATGAAATGATTACATAATTTGAAATTCATAAAAAAAAAAGACAACTAAATTTTTAAGGACGGGAATTTTCGATTTTCGGGATGGGATGGAATAGAATTTAGGTTGGTACAGGTCGGTTTTAATCGAAGAACCATTCTCGTCCCATAAATAATTTCGAGATGGGATTTGGGACTGAACTGTTAAATTTATATCGGGTTTTCTCATGATGGGAAATTCATATGATTTTTGAGAGTGGTTCGAGATTCCCGCAGTCCCATGCACAGCCCTATTAAGATCATAGATGGGATGTCCATTTGATTCGGTCTAGCTTCAATGAGCAAGATGTAACAACTATTCTTTCCATTCCTCTAAGTCTCACGATGTTTAGGGACTGTTTAGCATGGAAATTTGATCACAAAGGTAGCTATTCGGTTCGAAGTGCTTACCACCAACTAACCAGAGTGGATTTAGAGGTAATTGCACCAGCGACTCGAGGTATATGGAGAAGGTTGTAGCAATTGAAAGTCCTATCGAAAGTCATGAATTTTTTAGGGCGAATCAAGAATAATGCCTTACCGTGTGATGCTCTTTTCTCTCAACACCAAGTACCTGTCCTTGATGTTTGCCCCTTTTGACACATTCATTCGGAGTCGATTATGCATGTGCTTGTATCATACAGTTATACATACGATTGTTGGTCTTTAACGTAGACATGATGGTAGTACCCGTCTCTCAATTCTTTTATAGAGTGGTTATCCTTAGTTTTTCTCATTGTCATGATTGAGGAAGCAGCTCAGCTGGTGATGCTTTGTTGGTCCATCTAACAGTAGAGGGATAATGTGGTTTGGAAGAACTGGTGGGTGTCTCCTTTGCACGTGGTTTAGCGAGCAAGAATAACTCTAAGTGATTGGTTATTGTTCAGGCTGAGGTTCGTACTGTGAGCCCTATTTGTGGACCCCGCCATCGGCCGGCTTGATGAAGATGTATGTAGGTGTAGCGATCTTTGATAATGGTTCAATTGGGGTAGACTATGTTCTCAGGGATGAGCAAAACATGTTCTGTGGAGCCTTGCAGTGTTCATTCATTAGTCATTTTAGTGCATAGGTGGATAAGGTGATCGCTGTGATAGGTGTTATTTTTACAGTATTTTTAATATAGCTTTTATTTGGAATTTTAGTAATTTTAATCACTTTAACTAATTTTCACTTCGTTTTATTTATATTTTTGTTCAAAGCTTCCTTGAATCATAATCCACTTGATCTTAAAAAAATTTGCAGGGTTTTGGCACAGAAAAGAGCATTATAAAGCAAAACACTCAGGCTCTGGCACGCCTAGCCCGTGCACATTAGCATGCCCATGCTAAACTTAAGGAAAATCAAGTGGAGACTCAGACTCTAGCACGGCTAGCCCGTGCTATCTCGCACGCCCGTGCCTGAAAGGACCTCAGGTCGTGCTTGCTTAAGCACGCCCGTGATGCATTTTATCCTGGAAAGTCAGAGCCTAGCACGCCCTGCCCATGCTATGGAACATGCCCGTGCCACAAATACTTCTCTGGACGTGTCGCAGAGCACGGTCGGTGCTGAATCATCCATAGAACTCAGACTCTAGCACGCCCCAGCCGTGCAGAACAGCACGCCCGTGCTACGAGTTTAATGCTGTCTTGAATAAAAAAATGCCAGCCAGTCTCTATAACTCACATGGGCCCACCTCAGATATTTTCCTGACCTGCAAATCAAGATCTAATCCTATTTAGGAAGATGGAAGAGTCCTAATTGCAAGATCTAATCCTATTTAGGAAGATGGAAGAGTCCTAATTGAGAAGAAATCCAAGCCTAAACAGTTTGTGATCTCTAAAAAGATTTCGTACTTAATAAGGATTCTATTTCTCAAACGGAGTCGGATTTTCTTCCAAGAGGTCTATATAAAGAGAGGAGCCATTCAGTATAGAATTATCTCTTGTTCTATTATTTTCTACATAGTTCTCTCTCTCTCAAAGACTTCAAGCATTCAAGATTCGTGCCAAGATTCAAGGAAGCCATCCACATATCTGTTGTCTAGTTTTTATTTCTAAACTCTTAATCTTATTTTACTTTTCATTATTCATATTGATTATGAAGTTTAATTCAAGTATTATTGAGTTTTATTTAATTACTATGTCGAACTAAATCCTCATACTAGGAATTTGATGTAGCTTGAATTCTTTTCCAATTTATAATATTAGATTTGTTTTTCTTTGTTCAAAGTAAATTTATTATTGCACTTAATGCTTCCAGGTAGAGTTTCTCTCCTGGATTGATTTATTTTATTAATCACTATCGGGAGAATGGTTTTTGATATGAATAGGGTAATAAATTACATGAGATTAATACCTTGATGCGGAAGCTATATGGTTTGACTCATGGGGAGATTTTCATAAGTTAATGACCATAGGTTATGAATTCACAAAACAAACCACAAAACTTAATGATTTAATTCATGTTTAATTGCGCTATTGGAAGATAGGTAATTAGACCCGGTTAATTAGAATAGCTAACAATACATCGGGAGAGCTTGTTAGTGATTTTAGGGTTGTTTCCCCTACTTGAACAATTAAAATTGATTAACAAACTAATAAAATAAATTGGATAGAGTTAAGTGAAATCAAAATCCCTAGTAGTTTTAAAATCCTTGATTTCTTTTCATTTGAATATTGTTGCTTGATTTATTTCTGTTTTTTTTTTTTAAGAATTTATTTTTTTTACAATAAATCTCTCTTATTGCCGTTTAAATAATAATAGGTTAACACAATTTTGGTACTTGATATACAATCTCTGAAGAGACGATACTCTATTTACTTTATATTACTTGCTACGATTTCGTATACTTATAAAAAATCACTGCCACGCTGTAAGAGAGGCCTTAAGCTGGATTAAGAGGCATGCTTGGAGTAATATTGTTTTGGAATCGGATTCTCAACAGGTTGCCCGAGCTATAATGGATACATCTAATGTGGATAATTAATCATTTGCCAGTTTTGTTAGTGATTGTAAATCTCTTCGAGCAGAGACTAATAGTTTTATTGTTAGTTTTGTTCATCGATCTACAAATGGTGTTGCTCGTCCGTTTGCAAGGGCCTCTCATTCATTATCAGATAAGGTGGAGTGGTCCTCTCCCCTCCTTGTATTGTTGATGCTTTAAGGCTTGATGGTCATTAATAAATTCACCATTTTAAGCTTAAAAAAAATATATGAGGTGAATAATATCTTCATTGTATTGTTGATTATTATTTACTCATGGCTATGAACCAAAAATCGAAAATAAATTATAATATCTTCATTACTATTTTTTTAAAATTTCTATTAGAATGCTAAATCCGGCAGGAAAGTTCACACACGACAGCACTCTCATCTAAGGATATTATTGAAGAAATTGAATCAAAATATTAAGGAACTACTATTCACCAACCACACCCCAAAATTTCTCAAATACTTTAGACTATATCTTTATATACAGGTATTTTGTTATTTTTGCATGTTTTCCTTTATTTTATGTTTTCATTATGAAACAAAAATCGAAAATAATATTGTTCATGATCATGAATAAATAATAATTATCAACATAATGAAAATATTATTCAATTTATATATCTTGATTCTACAAAATAAAGTACTATGACAAAATGTGGCATAACCCTCATTAATGAATCATGCACCATTGATAATACATTCAGCAAAGATTATTATCAAAACAAGAAACTCAAATTTACTATATCTTTTATTAATATGTGTATTACATGAGCGGTGAGAAGCAATATTTATAAGAAACATGATATAAGTAACTTTATGAAAAAAAGAAAGTACATGAGAGTTAATATTACAAATAGCACCAATATATAGTTGAATAAAGAAAATTGTTCATTTTGGAAATTACCATCTATATTTTGAAATTCAAAGTAATGAGCTTTGTGAAATGGAAAGAAGCTCATTTTACGCCATGAATTTATGCAAGATATTCAAAATGCCCAAAAATTAATTTTTTGGTCAATTTTTTCTATAATTTTAGCTAAAATGGCAATTGGCCCATAACCTGAGCTAGAGTCCAAGCGTGTTGCACACGCAGGTCAACTACCATTATAATTTTTTTTTTTTTTTTTTTTATAAAAAGTAACGGTCAATGACATTACTTTCTTGCCCCTCTCTCTTAACAACCCTCACTTTCTTTCTCTGTTTGTTCCTCTTCTCTTTTTTTTTTTTCTTTCTTTCTTTGTTTCTGTCCATGGAGGCATCTATAACTCTATCTCAATACAGCTTACTATGTGCTAGAATTCTTTCCACTTGTGAAGAATTTGTCAATAAAGAGAATACAAACATTAAAGGAATTTTAATAATGTAAATATTGGATGGATAAATTCCTTCTTAATTCACAAAACTTTAAATAACTTCATTATGTTATTTCTAATGAAAAATCAAATTGACCAAAGACAAAGGTTCTGAGTTCAAAGAAAATATTGATATCAATAATGAGGTGAAGAAAAGCATGTTGCATAGCACTTGTTTCTAGTAAAAAAACTCCAACTCATTTTTGTAACTCGTTTCCAGTTTGTTTTTATGCAGCTTCTTAGTAATGTTAATTTTACAAAAGCATTTGAATATAGTCCAATAATATTTAGGTGATTTATCGTACTTGTATTCTTTTATATTTACATCTCTAACGAGCAAATATGTTCTAATTTTTATTCAAATCCATCATTGACTGGTTGAGATTTGTTTTATAGATACTACAAATGATTTTATGTTTTGAAGTTAGCTATTTTTCTATTTTAATGGAGTAACTCATTTTTTCAGCAATTAATGGAATACCTGGTAGTCTTGCAAGTGTTGCGATGGTACTCAGAAGATATAACAAACCAACAATCATAAATGGAGCTTATATTGAAAGATATGCATTGTGTGTCTACAAAAGGTGAAGGTCCAAATAGAAAAAGAACAGGTCTTCTTTACTAGTATAGGAAGGTAATGAGGTGAGAATAGTGTGTGCCATGAAAGCTTTCTCTCTTTGACTGCACTAGTAATGAGACGTTTCTTAGTTCAATGGCGAGTTTTTTTTTTTTTTTTTTTTTTTTTTTTTCATTCTTTCTAATTGTTAAGCCTTAATATAAACATCATTAAGTCAAGGATAAAGCTAATTTGAAAGGCAAAATTTGAATGAAAAATGAAAAAAATATTAAATTTTCTATGATTTTCAATCATAAACGCGTTTTTGTGATTCTTGGGCACAACACTCTCTGACCTCCTAATGAAAAAGTTAATTTTTGGGATTTTGAATATTTGGTCCAAGTTTAATGGGCAAAATGAGCCTTTTCCTTATGAAATATCAAAATATAGCAAGTAAATTAAATCTTCACTTATGTTATTTTGTATCTAATTCTCAGTTTTTTAAATTACATCTTACGATATTATGATTTGTCATTTCATATTTATGCCTAAAGCCCTAAAAGTTATATCCTCATGATCTCATAATGATTTTCTAGCATAAGATAACTATATATACAGTCAAAAAATTTTAAAATAAATGGAATACATGTTCAGATTTTGGTTGATAAACTCCTTCAAATCCATGTTTATGTAGTTCAAGCTTCCAAAAGTCAACAAAGTAATTACTTAGAACCTGCAGATATAAGATTATGCTAACCAATATATTACGCATTAAATCTAAATATTATATCATAATTACCTACCTTCTGAAAGCCATATAATGTATACATTGCAATTTATAATTTCTCTTAGTAAATCTTCCATCATGTATTTCCAAACAAGGGCCCAAGGTGGGCATTTAGGAAACTGATATTTTTTTGCTAACAAGTCAATGCCAATATTATAAGAGGCAATACTAAATTTTATTTTATTGTCGACATTCTTTAGTCTAATGGAGTTAAGATTTCAATCATCTATGGAAGGACACAGTTAGGAAAATTAATAACTGGAAGGTCGCTTCTCTCACTCTTGCACATAAACCCTTTGCTGTTGAAGAGTTGATGGTAGTGACCTCAACATATAATCATTAACCAATATCCTAAGTGTAGGAAAATTAAGGTCCTGAAATTTCAAGATTTAGCCACCTTTTTATTCTTTAAACATCTTATCCTTTCTAAGACTAGCACCCTCCCACTCCATATGGCGGTCGAGGTAAATTTTTCATGCTGGAAGATAGTAAATCTTCAAAGAAGGCCATGCTTTAACCAATTCCTGAAATTCTTTACAACAAGTGCAGTCATTTTCTTCCAATTCCTCTCTAGACCTAATATTAAAAAAATTAGAAACCAAAAAATTTTCTTACAAGAAACTAAGAGTAAAAAAAAAACAAAAGAATGAATAGACTAACCAAGTGATTGATCGAGTAAGGGAGTTCCCATAAAATGGAACTCAAGGAGTACGAATTTTTAGATTTACAGTGTAACCTATAATGGATAAAAAGGTTTCTTGATTTTTTTTTATTTGAGATCTTTCTTTGCTGTCAGTTCTTGAAAACGAAATCACAATAGCATTTCAAAGAATTAGCAATTCAATATTGTTGATGTTGTTTCTTCTTAAATTTTCTTGAAATTTGTGTTCATTTAAATTGTTTACAAAGAAATGATAGCTAAAAAGCATAAGGAAATTTGAAAAGAGAAAAAATAAAAGAAAAATAAGAAAAAAAATTACGAAGTGCTTACAAAATGTTTTTTGTGGTGAAATAGATTGAAAAGACATTTCTTTATAATCGGAGCAATGAGAATATTTTTCGAAAAAATAAGAATAATAAAACTTACAGCATCTTAACTAATACTACTGCCAGCGTGGAACAAGAAGCATTTGATTCCTGCTTAAATTCTGTTGCTGCTGCTACAGCTATAAAACTTCTATCAAAGGCGGTTACATGATTTGTCAGATAGCTGAGATCTTATATATGTAAAGTTTATATTGCACAGTTCACGTTTTCATTAATAATTCTTGAGTTTCTTTAAATTGTTCTTAATCTACATGGTATCAGAGCAATTTCTTATTATTCTTTCAATAATTCCTTGATTACTTTTCAATTTACTTTGTTTTCTTCAAACTCTATCAGAAATTTCAGTTTCTCAATTTACAACATGACTGATTAGATTACCAATCCTTCTAGCCCTTATTTTTTACACCCTAACGAGAATCCAACTCTTGTTCTCGTTTCTCCCTTGTTATCATGCCCTAATTACCATTCATGGTCACGAGCTATTTTATATCCAAGTACATATTACAGTTCATAGATGGTGGTTTGCCCATTCCCGCAAGTATTGATCCTCTTTATTCTACTTGGCTTTGCTGTAACAACATGGTACTCTTATGGATTATGCACTCATTATCACCTTCAATCACTCCAAATGTGACAAGAATTTCTAATCTTCAAGAGGAAATTTATACTTGAAAGTCGGAAGGTAAGTCAATTCGTGAATATTATACGAATTAAAGATTCTTTGTGATGAATTTCTTAATTTTAGGCATGTTCCTGCTTGCAATTGTGTCAGTCCTTATACTTGTGGTGCTCTACTAAAAGTCAAGGATTATCTTAGTAGTGATATGGTGATTCGTTTTCTTAAAGGTCTTAATGACCAACACTCTACTATAAAGTCACAGATTATGTTAATAAGTCCCCTTCAAACCATTAATAAGGCCTTTTCTTTCGCTATTCAGCATAAAAGATAAAACCTGCCTTTAAACTTAACTAGTGAATCAAGAGTGCTCTTAAATAAAGTTATAGAGCCTTCTGGTAGTTCCTATTATAGGCCTCCAATTATGCAAGGACATACTAGACCAACTAGTTCTAGTTTTACTCATTCAGATTAAGCAAAATCTTCTGGTTCAGGTTATGTTAGATCTTCTAGTCTTAATACTCAATATTGTACATACTGTGGAAAATTCAGGCATACTATTGAAACATGCTAAAAAAACATAGATATCCTCCTAATTTTGGCAAATTCAAGCCTACTACTTCTATTAATGCTATTGAGACCGATTCTAATCAGTTTCAAATTTCATCTATAGAAGCTAATAAAGGCTCTTATATTTCACCTATTAATGGACTATATTTGACTCCATATCAATGTCAACATGTTATCGCTTTATTGCAGCATTCAAGTGCAGTTCTCAATCATCCCCTATGCCTATGCCGGTCATTTCAAATTTTTTTCCTACCATTTCAGTAGCAAACGTGGTTACTACAATGCCTACTACACAAGGTAACTCTCATTTTTTCCTCTTTTGTTGCACCAAATCTTCACAATGGATTTTAGATACAGGTGCAACAAATCATGTTAATTTTTCCTTCTCAAATTACACTGATACCGACTTTCACGCCCCGACTCTAATCACTAGAGGAATTGTCCGCCGCTTTGGCCACGGGGTTGTGCCTCGGCCTAATCCGGCCAACACATATACCCTCCCTCACAGTTTTGTCCCGCAGGTGAAATGGGAAACTTCCCAGGAGGTCACCCATCCTAGGATTTCTATTAAGCGAGCACGCTTAACCCTGGAGTTCTTCCAACTCTCCAGCCATTCCAACAAAAGGCGCTTCTAATGATTAATTTCCCCCTTTTCGATATATGATTCGATTCATTCCTGTGTCCCGCATTCCACTACCCTAGCTAGCCTGCCATTCTAGGATCGCTTTGCCGGGTCGGGATGTCACATGGTACATCTTATATATTTGGCACTGTTCATGTGTCACCAGAATTAGTTCTCACAAATTTCCTTTACATTCCTACTTTCAAATACAACCTGCTACCCATAAAGAAATCTACTGTTACTAACCTCCTTTCTTTTAATTTTCATCATGCGCATTGTGATATTCAGGACTTGTCCACTCTGAAGAAGATTGGTACAACTGATACTTGTGACGGTTTATATGCTTTAAATATTCCTGCTTCACCCAATTCATCTTCTCAGATTACTCTTAGTGCTTTTACAGCTTTTAATGTTTGGCATTTTAGACTAGGTCATCCTTCCAAAGAGAGATTAGCTTCTATAAATGTCACGACCCGAAATTATAGGCCGGACCGACACTATGGCCCAGATAAGCTTGAGGCTCCCGAAGCATGTAGTAAGCCTAAACTACCAATCTCATACACGCCATGCAAAATCCTAGGAGCAGTAAGCCCATATATATATATATATATATATATATATATATATATATATATAGTAATCACACTATCCTGGCCCAACTTTAAATATCTCGAATAAAACATAGTTCGGGCCTATTGATAATACATCTCGTTCGTGACATAGGCTACTGATTCATATGTATTTAGATAAATAATAAGGACGTTCATAGGTTAGTACACCTATTTAAATACAATATTAAGGGTACATAAATACTAAAATTGCGGAGTTCAACAATACTTAGAAGTAGTGAAGTTTTTATATATAACAATACATAAATTAGTTAATTACAGAAATTAGAAATTTACTTTTATAGCCCTGCGGAAAAGATTGCAGAGCTTTAGTCGGATCGATGGGCTTCTACTTCCTAACAAGTTAAACAAAAGAAGAGTGAGTTTTGCAACTCAATGAATAATAATAAATAATGCATAACACAAACATTGACCCGAAATGCACCCTAAGATACTAAAGTGAACATACAACCATTCAAGCATATGGCACAACATCAGCACTCACAAGTAATTTCACCTTCAAATAATCAAACAAGTGAAAATTAGTCAGTGGCGTCACTGAAACCCCCGACCAGCCATTCTCTCACATGGCCTGCCCTCTCAAACATGTGCACCAGGGAGCCGATCCTCCATACATGGCCAACCGGTCTAATCCTTATTTGACCAGTCTCTCCTTTTTTTTATACTCTCTTTTCTTTTCCATACCAGCAAGTGGCGACCCTGTGATTTTCCATATCATATATCATCAGATGCACACGAGGGCGCCGATCTCCCCATACATGGTCGACGATATCGAGGATCGCCCTCAGAAACCTATGGTGACGCACTTCATCCCAATTCCACACAAAGCACAACAGTTTCACAACACAAATAATCAAACAATTCACGCAACATAATGTATCAAAGCAGTCCTTAATGCACAACCATAAAAGTATAATCACATATTATTAATAAAATAAAATAATAATATACATATAAAATAATATTAAGTTATCTCCTTATATATATACTTATTCATAAAATAAATGATATGTGTACACAATGATGGTATACACTATTTATTATTACTCATAGTGATAGAGAAAAGAAGATGTTCTATGCCGGATTTTGACTTAGAGGAGCAGGAGACGGGTCCGGATGATCTAAAGAATTTAGGAATATTAGGAAAGAATTGCATCGGACAAAGGACCAATTTAAATAAGGAATTAAGGAATTAATCTAAGAAACTATCTATGGATCTAACTGCTAAAACTAGACTAGATTCTACCGAAATTTCGGCAGCACCTCCCTTAAAAATTGGACTATCCACCTGTTTAAATATTAATAATTTCATTAAATATCAACTCAATCCACACAGTCCATTCGTCAGGCAATCAGTCAAAACAAGTTCCCATCCTCCTTTAACCTCAACATCATCATTCAATTATCATAACCGTTTTTCATAAACTTAACCTTCAACTTGTCTCAATAATAGCAATAATAATATCAACCATTCTTTAATCATTTACTAAAATTCTAGATTAGGCATTAAGAACCAATGTTTCCATTAAATTGCAATTTAATAAATTCATCTTTTAAGTAACACAATGCACAACTTAAATATATATACCAACACTAACAATTGTAAGAACATCGAGAATAATATATATGTCCATTTCATGGTAACCTATTAAAAGAGCACAAAATATACAAAATATATTCAAAATAGTTGCTGCCCGCCAAAAAAAGATATATGTTCCTTAACTTATATATATGTATAAATATGCATAAGTTCAACTCATTCCCATCATAAATGAAAATCCCAATCACATAATCTATATCAAAAAGAGTTCAAGGCAGAGAGACTAAAATGGCTACTGCCATTCCAAATTTCTCAACTTCTTCCACCTAAACCTGCAGTAAATTTATTAGTTGATTTATAGGCATGTTGAATTGCAATTCACATTCAAATTTTTAAGAGTAACGCTTAAAGTTCCTTTCCTTTCAACACTAACAGTAGCTAATTAAGGGTTAATCCTAACATTCCAATAATACTACAAATCATAATCTCAAATGAAAAACTTAAGAAACAAACTCAAAAGGATTGAATTATGGCTCACCTAGTCCAGAAATATGACGGAAAAATTGAATATGCCCATTAAAAGTGATCGAAAATGAACTTTAAAATCAAAACCCACTGCTGTCGGCAATAGCTTGACCGAAAATGGGTGGGAATGTGACATCCCGACCCGGCAAAGCGATCCTAGGATGGCAGGCTAGCTAGGGTAGTGGAATGCGGGACACAGGAATGAATCGAACCATATATCGAAAAGGGGGAAACTAATCATAAGAGGCGTCTTTTGGTGGAATGGCTGGAGAGTTGGAAGAACTTCAGGGTTAAGCGTGCTCGCTTAACGGAAATCCTAGGATGGGTGACCTCCTAGGAAGTTTCCCATTTCACCTGCGGGACAAAACCGTGAGGGCGGGTGTATGTGTTGGCCGGATTAGGCCGGGGCACAACCCCGTGGCCAAAGCGGACAATTCCTCTAGTAATTAGAGTCGGGGCGTGACAGGGAAGGTGGCCGGAGGTGTGGGTCCCATATATATATGGCACAACCCAAGAGGGGGGATGAATTCGGTTTTTTAAAAATAAAAATTTGACTTTTAAAACAAAACTCAGAATTCTATTTGCAGTGGAAAAGTAATGAACTTGTGATAATAAGCTATTGATTAGAACTACTTCACAATATTCTATTCAGAGAAAATAGAAAGACTTTGCAAAGTGCAGCTATCAATTAGAACTGCTTCACAATGTCTTATTTAATATCAAAACTGCTTTATGATGGAAATTTATTGTGATTAGAACTTCCTCATAAAGTTTAGAAAAACATAAAAGACTGTGTGAGAGACAGTTATCGAAATCTGAACTACTTCACAAAGCTTTAATCAAGTTTAGAAAACTAATTCGAAACCCAAGTAGTGAAATATACTGTAAATAGAAGAACAGTTTAGAACTTAGTATATTTAATCAGCAGAAGTCTAGGATTCTAATGTTCAGAAAAGATAAAGCATATTTCAGATTAGAACATCAAAACCATTAACAACATTAGCATTTCTAAAATATAAACAGAAGTGTGAGTAAAATAGTATCAAGTAGAACTTTAGAAAATAAAAAGATCAACACAGTGATTTATAGTGGTTCGGCACTAACTCGCCTACGTCCACTCCCCAAGACTCATCTTGAGATCCTCAACTATATTATCTCTTTTCAAGGGTAAGAGACAAACCAACAGTTCAACCCTTTCTGTTTTTGGCAGAGTACAGAAACTCAGTTCAAGACATTAGAATCTCTCTCACGGAGAAGGTTGCTTGATAACCTATTTCACAATAGCTTCTCACCTAAGCTATTACACAAAAATTTGTCAAATAAAACCTGTCTACTAAAGATTACAAAATCTTAATAGACAGATAGAAATGTAAATATAAGCACAAGAAAAATAGTTTTTAAGATTAGAAAATCGTTTTAAAAATCAGAACTGTTTTTCAAAAGAAGTTATTATAAAGTTTCTTTTCTCTTTTAAAGATAAAACGTAAAGTATTAAGATGAAAAAAAATAAGAGGGTAGAGAGAAAGTTTTGAGAAATAAAAGATTTGATCAATGGACGAATACTCTTAAAACGAAAACTCTTTTCTCCACGTCTTTCAAAAACGAAAAAGCCTTTTTATAGAGAGGGCTGTGACTCTCGTTTTTAGAAAGTGAATATCTCATTTTCAACTCAGAATATTGACTTTCCTTATTTAGAAGATATGGAAATCTTTGTTACCAAAACTTTTGAGCCAACATTCTATCTTTGTGGTAAGCAAATGAGAGACAATCTTTCTTTCCTTTAAAAACAAAGATTTTCGAAAGTAAATATTTGAAAAATCTTTTTCAAAGGATTTATTTACCAAAAACGAATTAAGATATAATCTTCATTCGTTTAGGTAAGAAAATAAATCAAGATTTTTGGATCTTCAAGAAGGTTTTGTTTCCGAAAATGAAGTGCATAAGATTTTTATTCGATTTATTCTTACTACCAAAATTGCTAGAGACAAAGTCTTTTTAATTTAGATAATTTGAATATTTCGAACCTTAAGAAAATTCGAAGAATTAAAGTAAACTTTTCCTAAAAAAATTTCTATGAAATAAGAAACAAAAGAAAAAGTTTTTGATTTTTTAAAGATATAGTTTCGAAAAACCTTTTTGATAATGTGAGAGTAAATTGATTTTTGTGCTTATAAGTGAATGTTCTCTCTATCCTACAATGAATCCTAACAGTCTAACCACTAGGGTTTTCAAATGTCTTCACAATCCTTGAATTTGTAGGACTTGCCTCGTTCATTTATTACTTTCCATATGTAATCTGCATAAAATATTATTAGCACAAATAATATAGTTTAAATTTATTTGTTTTGTTTTAATCATCAAAATCTCGAGATTAAGATTTGACCCTTGAGCAACAATCTCCCCCTTTTTGATCATGACAAAACCAATAAATTTAGCAAACATAAAACATGTACTCCCCCTAAATTTTATGCATAACAAAAAAAATAAGTTAATAAGTATGTCATATGATCTATCATGAAGCAAGTTTAGAACATGTATTATGCTCCCCCTGAGTATGTGCAGTAAAAATATTTATGAGATTTAGAACATGGAAAAATTCTTAGAAACTGATTTTAGAACTAGCAAAATAGACAAGACATTCTAAGTTCTTATAATTAGAGCATATGGTCAGATCATAAAATAGAATAAAAACTGACATTAGAAATAGAATGAAAATCTTAATTCTAACCTACAGAGCATACGTTAGAACAGGAATCTAAGTTCTAAAAGCTAAATAGTCAGTTCATCATGTAAAACATATAACTCAAAAAATAGAACAGAAATAACACAGATTAGAAAATAATAAGCAATGAGATGTAAGTACTAAAGTTACCACAAATTAGCCACATATTAGCAGAGTATGTACTTAACCATCACAATATCCTGTGTTCTCCCCCTTTTTATCATCATACAAAAGGGTTAGTAAAGATCAGAGCATAACAGTGTAAAAAAAAAAAAAAAAACAACAAACATAAAAGAAATTAAACAGAATTCAAACGACATAACCTACAAAGACATAGAAAAAAAATTTGTTCGCAAAACATAGAAAAAACTAATAAATCAGAGGGGTTTGAAGTCAGTTCTAAGTCTCTTAGAACTTCTGAGATTTTGAGCAAAAGTGGTTTCAGTAGAGCTTTCTGGTCGCTTAGAAGAAGGGTGCAGTGGAGGTTTTCTTCTATGAACTTTGTGTTTGACAGCAATATGCTTTACTTTCTTTGGCTTTTCTGAGGCAAGAGTGTAGAGTGTTCCCTTGACTTTCAGAGTAGCTAGCTTTCTCTTATTAATGTTCTTCATTCTTTCTAAGGCTTCAATGAGGGACTGATTATGCTCGATCACAGCTTTACTTTGTTTTATCGCCTCATCGAGCTCCTTATTATGTTCCTCGATAAGCTCTTTTTCAATTTTGCCCAGCATAGCTTCTCTACTCTTTTGAGCTGATAAAAACTCAGATTCTTTTCATCCTTGACCTCAGTTGACCTATCTTCTTCACTCAATTCCAGTTTCTCTATTTCTGCATCACTGGCTTCTTCTACTTTCTTTTCTTTCTCAACCTTTTCAGAATCCTTTCTCTCTTCAGTTTCCTTTTCTTTTTCTTTTTCTGATTCTGCTTCATCCTCAGCTATTATCTCCTTTTCTTTTTCTATCTCTTCCTTCTTGTCTTCTTCTAATTTCTTTTCTTTCTCTTCTTCTTTCAATTTCTCTTTCTTTTCTTTCTTTTCTGCATCTTCCAACTTAGCTTTTCCTTTCTCTTCTCTTTTCTTCTTTTTCTCAGCTTCTTCTCCTTTTTCTTTCTTTTCTTTCTCTTCTTTTTCCTTTTCTTCATCTCCTTCTTCATCTTTCATTTTTAAAGACCCACTGTCTAGTTTTGAAACATTGCAACCATCACTTTCATTCAAATTAACTTTCAGAAATTCAAACACAAGTGTAAGCACCATGTCATAGGGTAGTTTCTTAGGTTTATTTTGCATTTTGTCAAACATGGTGTGACAAATATTGAAGGGTTTCTTCTCAACTATGTGCTACATAATACACATCTCAACCTGATTCACATAAGTAAGTGAAGCACTCTTGGAATAAATATAATGCACAATCAGTTTGTACAACCACTTCATACTATCTGTCAAGTTTGAGCATTCAATAACACCCTGTTTATCTGCAAAACCTTTCTTAACAATTTTCTTAACAAACTCTTCCTTTTTGTATCCGCTAACCCTATAAATATCTTTGATTTTCGTTACCCTAGACCCAGTGTTTGGCAAATTAAAAATCTTGCTCAAGTCAGCGTAAGAGAACGCTTTGATTTCTCCCTCAAGTTTTACAGAAATCGATTCTGACCCACTAACCTTAATAGGACCATAGAATTCTTTAACCATATTCTCATAACATGGTCTGTTTAGCGACAGAAAATCCATCCATCCTTGGAACTCAAAGAGTTCCCTATAGTTGAACTCATCATTCCCGAAAAATTTCCAGTCTATGACATAAGAACGCATGAGAGGATATGGGGAAAGAAAAGATTTACCTTTGTCGTGAGACCCAACGACTTGTTTCTTTGATGTTACAGTCTCTGCTTTTTCTTCCTTTTATTCCTCAACAGACTTCTTCTGTTTCGACTCCTTCTGTTCCGATTCCTTCTGTTCATATTTCTTTGATAGCCTTTTGAGGAGTTGAAGTTCTTGTTCAGTTAGAGAGTCGAATGTAGAGGTGACGCTTGATTTAGCCATTGTTGGGGTTTTGACGCAAAGAGCAATTTAGGGTTTCGTTGCAAGAGGGCAAGAGAGAAGATAAAGCAGTTAATAGAGAGACAAGAACGATTAAGTTGAGAAATAGATTTTAGGAAAGAAAAATAAAATGAAAATAAAGGACAGTTTTAGGGAAAATTCAAATCGACACAAAAAAAAAAAAAAAACTGCCAAAACTTAAATAAAGACACAAAACATAGTAAAACAAACACACAAAAGAAAACAAATTGACTGTTTTTGAATTTTGTCTAAAGTTAGATTCTGATAATGACATTAGAAAGTCATATCAGAGCATTATGCATTTCTTTTTAGGCCAAAACGTTTTTCACGAACACACAGAATAAAGTATTAGAACATAGCACAGATTATATCTTTCAATCTTAAATATAGAAAGCAGTTTAGAACATACTTACAGAGTTCTAAAGTTAAGAGTTTAGAACTGACATACCGAGTTCTCTTCTAATTAAATAGAATTGACTTTCATTCAAAGGTTTAGTAAAGATATCTGCCAATTGCTTTTCTGTAGGAATGAACTCAATCACTATGTCACCTTTTTGTACATGATCACATATGAAGTGATGTCTGAGTTCTATGTGCTTGGTTCTAGAATGCTGGACTAGATTTTTAGATAAATTGATGGCGCTTATGTTGTCACACTTTATCGGTACTGTTTCTAATTTCAGATCAAAGTCTGCCAGTTGTTGCTTGATCTATAGAACTTGTGCAATACAGCTTCCAGCAGCAACATTTTCTGCTTCCGCAGTAGAAAGAGCAACAGATGTCTGTTTCTTACTAAACCATGATACAAGGGCGCTAACCAGAAACTAGTAAGTTCCAGACGTGCTTTTTCTATCTATTCTACTTCCTGCAAAATTAGAATCACTATACCCAATAAGATCAAATGTATCGCCTTTAGAATATCACAGACTCAGATTAGAAGTTCCACAAAGATATCGTAGCATTCTTTTTACAGCAATTAAATGAGATTCTTTAGGACACGATTGAAATCTATCACATAAACAAACACTAAAGTGTATGTCAGGTCTGCTTGCCGTTAGATATAGTAAAGAACCAATCATACTTCTAAACAATTTGATATCCACATCCTTACCTTTTTCATCTTTTTCTAATTTTGAGGATGGACTCATTGGTGTACTATATACCTTGGCATTTTCCATTTTGAACCGTTTCAACAATTCTCTAGTATATTTTTCTTGATTTATGAAAATTTCATTTTCACATTGTTTGATTTAAAGTCCAAGGAAGAAGTTTAATTCTCCCATCATACTCATTTCGAACTCACCCTGCATAATCTTAGAAAAATATTCCTTACAGAAAAGATCATTAGTAGAGCCAAAGATTAAGTCATCAACATAAATTTGTACAACTAGAATATCATGTGCTTTATTTTTGATAAATAGTGTTGTATCAACCTTTCCTCTTGAAAAACCATTTTCTAATAAAAACTGACTTAATCTTTCATACCAAGCTCTAGGAGCTTGCTTCAAACCATAAAGAGCTTTAGTAAGTTTGTAAACACGATTAAGTTTATCAAAGATTTCAAAACCAGGAGGTTGTTCTACATACACTTCTTCATTTATAAAACCATTTAGAAAAGCACTTTTTACATCCATTTGATACAACATGAAGTTTTTAAAACATGCAAATGCACAAAGCATTCTAATGGCCTTAAGTCTAGCAATCGGGGCAAAGGTCTCATCAAAATCGATGCCTTCCTCTTGGTTGTACCCTTGAGCCACTAACCTTGCTTTATTTCTCACAACATTACCTTGTTCATCAAGCTTATTTCTAAACAACCATTTTGTTCCAATAACAGAATGATTTTTATGTCTAGAAACAAGTTTCCAAACTTGGTTTATCTCAAATTGATTTAGCTCTTCTTAAATAGCAAGAATCCAACTTTCATCATTTTGAGCATCTTCTAAATTTTTAGGTTCTAATTGAGAAACGAAAGCAACATTACCAAAATATCTCTTATATTGAGCTCTAGTCATTATCCTTTCTGAAGGATTATCCATAATGTCTTCTTAGGGATGATACTTATGGAATCGCCATTCTTTTGGTAATTGAGAATCTTCATTTTCTGTTTCTGGCATTTGACTTTTAGCTATGTTCTGACCTTTATGTTGAACTTCTGGTTCAGCCTGATTATCAATATTCTGCTCACTTTCTGGCTGTTCTAGTTGTTCTGATTGTCCATTCTGCTTTTCTTGTTTAGAATCTAAAACATCATCATTTTCTAAAATTCTAGAGTGAGAGTCAGATTTATCAAACACAATATGAATAACTAGAGTCTTTTTATTAAACACCCTATATGCTTTACTATTACTAGAATATCCCAGAAAAATTCCTTCATAAGATTTCGCATCAAATTTAGCAAGATGATTTTTCTTATTATCTAGAATAAAGCATTTACACCCAAAAATATGAAAATAACCAATATTTGGTTTTCTACCTTTGTATAGCTCATATGGAGTTCTTTTAAGTTTAGATCTTACCAAAGCCCTGTTTAGAATATAACAGGCAGTATTAATGGCTTCTGCCCAGAAATACTTTGGTAGTTTAGAATCACTCAGCATGGTTCTGGCCATTTCTTGAAGTGTTCTATTCTTGCGTTCCACGACTCCATTTTGTTGAGGTGTTCTAGGTATTGAGAAGTTATGGAAGATTCCTAACTCGTTGCAAAAAGCATCAAATTTTTTATTTTCAAATTCTCCTCCATGATCACTTCTAATTGCAGATATGTTGTATCCTTTCTCATTTTGTATTCTCTTGCAAAGATGAACAAACATGTCATATGACTCATCTTTATTCCTATGGAAGAGTGTCTAGGTGAATCTAGAGTCATCATCTACAATAACAAATGCATAGAATTTTTCTCCAAGACTAGAAGGAGTAATAGGTCTGAATAAATCAAGGTGTAGCAATTCTAAAGGTCTAAAAGTAGAAACCATGCCCTTGGATTTGAAAGATGTTCTGGTTTGTTTGCCCATTTGACAAGCATCACAAATGTGATCTTTTTCAAATTTCAACTTTGGCAATCCTCAAACCAAATCTTTCTTAGACAGTTTAGAAATAAGGTGCATGCTTGCATGTCCAAGTCTTCTATGCCATAACCAACTAGAATTATCAACAGAAACTAAACATATATCCTGGTCATGCATATCAGAGAGATTTACTAGGTATATGTTCCCAAACCTTTTTCCAACAAATAAAATTTTATTATCATGCATGTTCTGAACTTCACAATGAGAAGGTTCAAAGATCACTCTTTTATTTTTATCACAAATCTGACTAACACTTAACAAGTTATAATGTAATCCTTCTTCTAAGCATACATCTTCTATTGAAGGATTTGAACCTACAACACTAATACCAACGATTTTACCTTTTGCTTTGTCTCCAAAGCTTACTGTACCTCCCTTTTTCTTTTCTAATCTGGTGAACTTCTTTCTATCACCAGTCATATGCCTAGAGCAAGCGTTGTCCATGTACCACATTTCTGTTTTCAGCTTACTCCTTAGGCACACATGAAAAGATCAAGCGGATTTAGGTACCCAACTCATATTGGGTCTTGGAGGGTCAGTGGTGCATTTAGCTTACTATGATTTTTCTTTCTATTGAGACTATGATGTTCTAAAGTCACAACATTAGAAACAGCATTTTTCCTATTAGAAATATGATTCAGTTTAGAAATGTCATCATAGCTAGAACTTGTCTTTTCTTTAGAAAACGATTCCGAAATTAATTTTAGAATTCTAATTTCAGTTTTTAAATATTCATTTTCAAAATTCAAAATTTTACATTTTTCTTCAAGATGTTTCAGATTTTCAGAAAATCTATTATTACAATCTTTAATATCTTTGATCTCTATGATAAGATCTTTGCATGTAACTTCTTGATAAAAAGCATCTTTCAAATGATTACATTCATTTTTTAATTTTCTGAAATCTTTCTTTAGAACTTTATGCTTTCTAATAAGCTTTTCAAATTCATTGCAAAGGTTATTATAAGTATCTAAAAAATCATTTTCTGATTCAGGTTCAGAAATACTTACATTGCTTCCTTCATGCTTTTGGACCATTGCATATGTTTCATTTTTTTCAACTTTCTGTGTTGAAGTCAGAGTGATGATTTCTGTGGAGTCAGAATTGATAGTAGCCATCAGACAAATATTGGCAGTTTCTTCTTGGTCACTTTGGCTTTCAGAATTAGAATCATCTGAATCACTCCAAGCAGCTACGAATGTCTACTTCAGCTTCTCTTTCTTTGACGTCTTTTTCAATTTAGGACAATTGGGTTTGATATGTCCGAGCTTGTTGCATTCATAACAAACTACTTCAGAAGGTTCTTTCTTAGGTAAGTTGCTATTTTTAGGTGGAAAGTTCTTTTTAATAAACTTTTTCTGTGGCCTTCCACTCTTTCTATTGAACTTTTTGAATCTTCTAGCAACAAGTGCTAAATCATCACTATCAAGATCGGATGAACTTTCTTCACTGGAAACTACTTTCAAAGCCAGAGACCCTTCTTTTTCTTATCTTCTACAGTCAGAGGAGAATCCCATTTTTAAGGTAGAATTCTAAGGATTTTCTTAACAAGCTCATCTTCTGAAATTTCCTTTTTGAGAGTTCTCAAAGGATTAACTATATTAGTCAATCTAGAATTTAACTCTACAATAGTTTCTCCTTCCCTCATACTAAACATTTCAAATTCTCTTCAAAGGATATTTATTTTGGATTCTTTCACTCTATCTGTACCCTCATAGGTAACTCTACGTTTTTTCCAAACTTCTGTTGCAAATTTACATCTAGACACTTTGTTATATTCTGTTGCATCTAAAGCACAATGAAGAATATTAATAGCTTTTGCATTTATAGAAATATCATTCCAATCAGCATCTATATATTCTTCTTCTGATCTTCTAATTCTCTTATTTTCTACAATTTTCATAGGAATACGAGGACCAATAATGAAATTCCTCCAGCAGTTTATATCAACTGAGTTTATGAAATTTTCCATTCTGGTTTTCCAATAAGAGTAATTAGAACCATTGAACAAAGGAGGTCTAGAGACAGATTGACCTTCTAAAGAAGTAAGAGGAAGTGGGGCTACCATGGGATCTTATCTCTTAAGCTGTTAAGCTTCGGTAAGTCAAGAGCCAAAGCTCTGATACCAGATTGTGGGTCCCGTATATGTATGGCACAACCCAAGAGGGAGGTGAATTGGGTTTTCTAAAAATAAAAATTTGACTTTTAAAACAAAACTCAGAATTCTATTTGCAGCGGAAAAGTAATGAACTTATGATAATAAGCTATTGATTAGAATTACTTCTCAATGTTCTATTCAGAGAAAATAGAAAGACTTTGCAAAGTGTAGCTATCAATTAGAATTGCTTCATAATGTCTTATTTAATATCAAAACTGCTTTATGGTGCAAATTTATTGTGATTAGAACTTCCTCATAAAGTTTAGAAAAACATGAAAGACTGTGTGAGAGACAGTTATCGAAATCTGAACTGCTTCACGAAGCTTTAATCAAATTTAGAAAACTGATCAGAAACCCAAGTAGTGAAATACACTGTAAATAGAAGAACAGTTTAGAACTTGGTATATTCACTCAGCAAAAGTCCAGAATTCTAATGTTCAAAAAAGATAAAGCATATTTCAGATTAGAACATCAAAACCATTAACAACTTTAGCATTTCTAAAATATTAACAGAAGTGTGAATAAAATAGTATCAAGCAGAACTTCAGAAAATAAAAAGATCAACACAGTGATTTATAGTGGTTCGGCACTAACTCGCTACATCCACTCCCCAAGACTCATCTTGAGATCCTCAACTATGTTATCTCTTTTCAAGGATAGAGACAAACCAACAGTACAAGACAGTAGATCAACACCTAGATCTTACCCTTTGTCTCACTAGATTTTCCAAACGTTCTAGCTAACCTCAACCCTTTCTGTTTTTGGCAGAGTATAGAAACTCAGTTCAAGACATTAGAATCTCTCTCACGGAGAAGGTTGCTTGATAACCTATTTCACAATAGCTTCTCACCTAAGCTATTATACAAAAATTTGTCAAATAAAACCTGTCTACTAAAGATTACAAAATCTAAATAGACAGACAGAAATACAAATATAAGCACAGGAAAAACAGTTTTTAAGATTAGAAAATCGTTTTAGAAATCAAAACTATTTTCAAAAGAAGTTGTTATAAAGTTTCTTTTCTCTTTTAAAGATAAAACATAAAGTATTAAGATGAAAAGAAATAAGGGGGTAGAGAGAAGGTTTTAAGAGATAAAAGATTTGATCAATGGATGAATACTCTTAAAACGAAAACTTTTTTCTCCACGTCTTTCAAAAACGAAAAAGCCTTTTTATAAAGAGGGCTGTGACTCTCGTTTTTAGAAAGTGAATATCTCTTTTTCAAATCAGAATATTGACTTTCCTTAAAAAGAAGATATGGAAATCTTTGTTACCAAAAATTTTGAGTCAACATTCTATCTTTTTGGAAAGCAAATGAGAGACAATCTTTCTTTCCTTTAAAAACAAAGATTTTCGAAAATAAATATTTGAAAAATCTTTTTCGAAGGATTTATTTACCAGAAACGAATTAAGATATAATCTTCATTCGTTTTGGTAAGAAACTAAATCAAGATTTTTTGATCTTCAAGAAGGTTTTGTTTTTGAAAATGAAGTGCATAAGATCTTTATTCGATTTATTCTTACTACAAAAATTGCTAGAGACAAAGTCTCTTTAATTTAGGTAATTTGAATATTTCGAACCTTAAGAAAATTCGAAGAATTAAAGTAAACTTTTCCTAAAAAAAAATTTTATGAAACAAGAAACAAAAGAAAAATTTTTTGATTTTTTAAAGAGATAGTTTCGAAAAACCTTTTTGATAATGTGAGAGTAAATTGATTTTTGTGCTTATAATTGAATATTCTCTCTATCCTACAATGAATCCTAACAGTCTAACCACTAGGGTCTTCAAATGTCTTCACAATCCTTGAATTTGTAGGACTTGACTTGTTCATTTATTACTTTCCATATGTAATTTGCATAAAATATTATTAGCACAAATAATATAATTTAAATTTATTTGTTTTGTTTTAATCATCAAAATCTCAAGATTAAGATTTAACCCTTGAGCCAATAGGAGGCACGCTGGAGATGAGGAGAAACCTAGTCAAGCCGGTCCTTGGCTAGGCTTGCGGGAAAACGGGAAGAGGGACGAGGACCGAACTGTCCCAATCGCAAGCCACAATCGCAACACCTTGCGATTTTATATGCCAGCCAGAACGGAGTGAGAGAGGGTCGGAGCTACGCCGTCGTTAGGACCGTCTAGCGTCGCTGGAGAGCCGAAGAGGAGACTACGATGTGATTCCGGTCGAGGTAAGGTCGCAACTCTTCCTACGACAACTACTTTGGCTGGAAACGAATGGAGAGAGGGAAGGAGAGGCTGGAGCTGCTGCGGCGAGGAGGTGCGGCGCTGGTCTCTTGTGGTCGAAAAAACTAGAGGGGGAGAGGGGGAGGGTGAGGTCGGCTTTGAAAAGGGTTAGGGGTTTCTAGAATTTTTTTGGGTTAGGTTTTAGGTTTTGGTTTGGTTTGATTCGGGTTTGGTTCGGTCCAATTCATGATTTTCGTATGGTTTTCGATTTCCAATCAGTTTTATTCGGGTTTTTGTTTAATTGTGGGTTTGGTTCAACTATATAATTTATATGTGTGCATATAACTGGTTAAATAAATTCTTAGGGTGTTAATTTATTAAATTTTTTAAATGAAAAATTTTTGGAAATAAAATTCCGGGTTGTTTCAATGAATCATTTACTTCTCAATAATTTAGTTGTACATCATGTTTCTCCATATGATGTTTGTCATTTTTCTAAACAAAGACATGTTTCCAATAACTGAATCTATTATTCATGTAGCTTTTGACTTAATTCATGGCAATATATGGGGTCCCGTTGCTATTCTTTCAGTTAACAATCATAGATATTTTTTAACTATTGTCGATGACTTTATTAGATTCACTTGGTTGTTCTTAATGCAAATAAATTCATAGGCTAGATCTATACTTCAATCTTTCTTTCACCTTCAACGCAATTTTCTGTCAAAATACCAACTCTTAGATCAAATAATGATCTTGAGTTTAAAATGCCTAGATTCTATTCTTCATTTGGCACCATTCACCAAAAATCTTGTCCTGAAACTTAAGCATAATGGGCTGGTGGAAAGAAAACACCAGCGTAAGCTTAACATTGCTAGATCTTTACTTTTTCAATCAAATTTGTCTCTTCCATATTACAATTATTGTGTTACTCATATTATTCATATCATTAACAAACTTCCCACTCCTCCCTTAAACACTTCAACTCCTTTTGAAAAACTTTATAATAAACCACATTGTTTCTCACTTGAAAGTATTTAGTTCTCTTTGTTATGTATCTACTTTACAGTCCCATAGAACCAAATTTGACCCAACAGTGTTTAAATGTCTTTTGTTAGGTTTTAAGCCTCGTACTAAAGGCTATCTTCTCCTTAATCTTTTTAACATATCCATCTTTATTTCTAGAAATGTTCTTTTCCATGAAAACTTTTTCCACTTAAAAATTCTGATCCTTCTGTTTCTCCCTTTTTACCTCAAAATAGCAGTGTTTATTGATTCTTTTACATATACTTTTTCTTCTCCTTCCTTTGATTCGCTTTCATTACCATCTTCCACTGCTCCTCCTTACCATCTCGTGATCCTAAAACTTTTGTTTTACATAAACAAGACCTTCCACAAGACAAAAACAAAGACCCTCTTATTTGTAGTATTATCATTGTGTATTTACTTCACATTTGTAGTCTCCAACTTTTATATTAAATATCATATTCAATCTGTCCTTTCTTATAACCATTTGCCCTCATAATACAAAGCCTTTATTTTTAATGCTTCTTTGAATTTTGATCTCCAACTTAATTGCTTGAAGTCTTGTAAAGAGAATAACGATGTAAAGAATAGAATGAATAATGATCGAATATCGTAGAGATTTCTCTTTATATAGACTTCTTAGAGTATCTTGAGTTTGATTAGAAAAATAACCTAACTTATTGAGGAAAAAATATTATTACAGTAGGAAATGAATTTAGTTGTATTTCTTTCCAATTAGGAGACCAAATAAGATTAGACCTCAAATAAGGTAGGTCTCATACTATTCTCATGCAAATCCATGCATGAACATGCCCCAAGCTTGGCTCATAACATGGGCTAGGCATAAAATGTCGGTCCAAAATAAAAACTCAGAATTGTTAGAACATGGTCATGTTAAGGAACATGGGAGATCGTGTACTCCACTACCTCAGTGTATTGTTAATCTTTTTCCTCCTTTTTCATCTCAAATCTTCTTTAATACTAATATTAGCTAATTTCCTAATAAAATCCTACAAAAACCTTCAAATCAAGCTAAATAAAGTTTAAGAAAGAATTACTGAAAATATAAATAAATCCAAATAAAAACTAACTAAAGTCATTAAAAACAATAAAAATACTAATAAAAAACTATATAAAAATACCATAAAAAATAAAACTTATCAAAATTCCCTAAACTTAAAGCATTGCTTATCCTCTAGCAATAAAACTATAAAAAAAAAAAAATACAAACTATATAGACTAACAAAGATAGCTTAATATGGTTGGAAATAAGGGTTCACAATCTCAAAAATATCAGTAATTTCTTAATATGAGAATAACCCAAGTGTTTTCTACACTAATCATTTTTTTTGCTAAAATTTCGATTCTTAAACAAAAGATTTCTCAATTTAAACATAAGTTTATAAGATCTCCAACAATAATAATTGCTCAAATTATGATAACTAAAATATGTATTTTCATAAAAAAATTATTAACCTTTAATTAAAAGGACGTCAAATATAAGTCCAACATTCTCATATGCAAAGTTAGTTATCCCTTCTCCAAAATTAAAATGCATACAATTAAAAAAATCAAAAGGTCTTTCATTAAGGTTGTAATAGAGTTTTAGGGTTACAATTCAGCTAATTAAGAAAAAGGATAAAAGGATAAACAAAAAGTACAGCAAGTGCATAATATCAAGATTCTTATTACACTGAAACATATATTTTTATTGTACAGAGAGATTATATTGAAATATTTTACTGGCACAACATTAGAGATATTTTGGTAAGGTTTCTTCATAATAATATTTTGATAATTTCTCCCTGCTTCAATTTCTAAATTTGAATTTTTGATTATTTTTTGTTTCATGGGATGATCCTCTTTTGAGTTTTTAGTCTCTAATTGCTAATATTCATGAATTAACTCTCCTTTTTATTCTCTTTTTATGCTTTAATATAACTAAATCCTTCAATTATATATTATTTCACTTAGGGTAAGGAATTGAACTTGGTCTAATGGGCACATTTAATAAAGTTCAGAATAAGAAAAAATCCGGATATAGGCTTCAAAGGTTGTAAAAATCTAATTTAACTTAGAGTGGGCTAGGCTAAAATATGATTTTAAATAAACAATGCCTAGATCATATCTTCCAAATGTAAGCATTTAATAGTTTTGCCTCAAAGAAAATTTTAATTTGTTCTAGAAATGCCAAGGTTATATAAATTTAGATTAAAACATATTTATTTACTATAAAAATTAATGTTCATGACTTTAAGAAAAAATGCTTTAACAAAAGAATTATATTAAGTTAAGAATTTAAAATTAAAACTCAAAAACAACCAGGATCAAAGAACTCAATTTATCACAAATTACTTGAAACACCCCATAATTTTATTTTCAAAACTTTCGAATTTTTATTAAATCAAAAATCTTGAATTTCAACTATATGGGCTATAAACAACGAACAATCTTAATTTGAGTCCAAAGTTTTACGAGTTGGGCCCAAGCCCAAATATATGTCGGAATTTTCGATTTGAGAACAGTTAAGTGAAGAATATAAAATAACAGATTTATTTTTTGAATCATAATTATGTTTAATTTTTACAGATCCAGTATCCAAGAGAATATTATGATAATATTCTTGGGGTTTTGAAAGATCAGTTGGAGCAAAGTACCAATCCTCAGGGTAGTATTGTTTTAAAACAGACCAAGGATTAGTGTTATTATATCCATCTTCTATTTCAATTTCATAATGAAAAAGAGGTTTAAGAAACCATTTATGTATACTTTGCGTATACTGGATTTTTGGCAAATCCACAGCCATCAACGGATTTGATAAGTCTTTACTGCCTACCGTTTGAGACAGACTAGCCGTACCATGAACGGGTACGATCGCTTTAGGTGTAGAAGACATACCTGGCGCCTCTGTGGAAGAGGACGCTATACTTTGTAACGCCTTAAACACTTCTGGGGATTGACTTAGCTGTTCAATCCATTTTTTAAGATCTGGAGAAAGTTTAGTGTTTAGGGTTTTAGGTAAATCTTCTGAATGCTCAGAGAGAGCTTTAGTGGGTGATTCAGATTCTTCCTTAGGGGCTTTGCCCTTATCCTTTTTCCTGCCCATCGTTCTGTAAGAATTCGCGAGTCAGAAAGTCTGGAATGTTGTTTTTATCTCCTTGAATAAAGTCAATATCAAATTCAAATATACTAAGTAAAGCTTGCCATCTTGCAAAAATTTGTTTAGAAGCCAGATTTTTTACATCTTTTTGTAAAACATCTTTTGCAGATTTACAATCAATACGAAGTAAAAATTTTTGATTTAATAAATCAGATTGGAATTTATTGATGCAAATGACTATACTTAAAATCTCCTTTTTAATAGTAGAATAATTTATTTTCCATAAATGTCTTTAATTTACCAATTCTAATTTGAATATCTTTATCTTCTAGTTGCCTTTTAATCCGTTGAAGATATGTATAATTTCTCAAATGATTTAGGTCTTCTTCTTTAGATTTTATTAAAGAATTAATTTCCAAAGTTTTAATAGAATGAGCTCTTAATAAATTTAAATTTTTTCTCCTAGGTTTTTCAGTAAATTCTAACCTAGCTCTACTTCCTTTTACCTTGAATTTAATGCAATCTTCTTTTACAGAATATGGTGTAATTAGGTTAATGAATGGTGTTCCTAAGATTACCATATAATTTATCTGTGGTGAAAGTAAGAATATTGTTTTAATTTCTAATCCATTATTTATAATATCTGCTTCAATTTTACCAAGAATTTCTAATTTAGATTTATTAGCTGTAGTCAGTTTTTCATGTGTTTCTGACCAAAATCTATGTGGGATTAAATCAGATTTTATACAATTTAAATCTGCTCCTGTATCAAATAAAGCTATACCATTTATTATAAAATCATGTGAAATTTGTAAATTCAATTTTACTAAATATTTTCTAGATGTTATTTCTTGTAAAAGAAAGAGAAAATGTGGATTTATGTCTTCATCTTCATTTAACTCATTTATTTTATCATCTGGTTCATCCGAAGAGGAACTAGATATCAATTGAGTTTCTAAATGTTTTATTTTGACATCATGTATTTGTGCTTGATGTTTTAATTCTTTGACTTCATGTTTTAAAATCTTAAGTTCTTTATATAGATCTTCTAATGATATTTTTGTTTCTAATTTTTTATTCTTATTTAATATAGTAGTTAAATCATAAGTATTAGTCTGAATTTTGGGTGTGATTATTTTTACTTCTTTATTTTCTTCAAAACTTGTAATTAATTTTTTAAGAAGTTGACTTTTAAGTTCAGTATCTGTCAAGCTATGTATTACTTCTAAAAGTGTATTCTGATCTTTTGTTAACATATTTATAGATTTTTCTGAAGAACTGGTTGTTGAACCTAGTTCATCAACTTGATTTTCACTTTCTTGTACCTCAGAATCTGATGTGTCAGAAGTAAGATACAATTCATGAATTTTATTTATCACATCATCTTCTAAGTTTAATTCATGCAATTTTTTATTGAACTTGCAAAATTTAGATGTATGTCCTTTCTTACCACATTTAAAACAAGTTAAGTCTTTATATGAAATTTTATTAGTCCTTTTGTATGGTTTTTTACTTTTAGATTTGTTATGGTGTATACGTTTATCTTGATGATAAAATTCTTCTTTACTAGGTTTAGACCTATAGTGTTTTTTATAGTGTTTTTTATAGCTTGTGGGTTTAGAGCATTGACCATTACATTGTTGAGTAGGGGTTATATTATAGTCAAATTGTTTACAAAAACTTCCTAATTCTTGTTTAGTCTTTTTTAACTCATATTTTAAAGTTTTTTGAAGTTTTAAATCTTGACAAATTTGTAATCCTTCTTTTTGAATTATACTTATTAATTGCCCATAAGTTAATTTATTATATGGAATTGGATTACCATGTTGTTGTTTTATGTAATTCCTAACCCTTTCTCCTAAAAAATAGGGTAAACCAGCTAAGAATTTTTCTTTCCAAAAAGCTTGATTAGAATCTTCTCTTAACATTAATCTTGTAAGAAAAGTGGTTTTATATAATTGAAATTGGCCTAAGTGCTTACATTTTAAATTACTTAAAAGTTCAGCATTTTTATCTTTTATATGTGATGGATCGCCTATAAAATGTAATGAAATGGTTAATATTAAGGTTGCAACTGCATCTTGAATAGGTTCACCATTTTCATCAAATAAAGGTTGATCCTGGTCATTTACTTGAACTGCATTTAAAATATCTAACTGATCTTTTTCAGTGAGATGGTAATCCCACCATCCCTTTAATTGTCCTGTAAATCCTGCAATGAGGATTTCAGCAACGGCTTTATCAGATATAGGTGACTGGGTTTTATATGCATTTGCAGCCATGGTCATTTGTTGCAAAATACTTAAGATTTTATATTCAGATAATCCATCAATATTCCATTCATATAATGTATTAGCATTATAATGAATTTGGGATATGTATGAAGGTTTATCAATTAATCCTAAGTCTGGGGCCCTAGAGACTATTTCTCTATGGGTTATATTATTTACAAATTGTTGAGCACTAATCGAGTCAGGTTTACTATCTTCAGAGCTAGAAGTTTCTTCTAAAAGATTTATATTTCTAGAAGCATTAGTAGAATTCTGAACTACTTGGGGAGTAGATTCTGAACTTGCCTCAAGTTGACTAAGCTGGTGTTTTAAAGTTCCTATAAATTGTGAATTTAATTCTTTTTGACTAGTTTTAGATACCTGAAATGGTTTAAACATATGTGATTTTACTAGTTCTTTACCTTTAGATTGTTCAAGTACTATGGGTTTATCTTGAAGTAATTGTTCTATCTTTTTTAATTGTGCATTCAAACAAATTAAACTAGCATTACTAAAATTATTTTGCTCAATTAATTTTTTATCTGAATCATTTTCTCTAGCTACTTTATATGGTGCACAAGTAATATCATTATCTTGGTATGTAAATTTACTAATGGCTTTAGGAGGAAAATCACTGTGAATTATCCTATCATTTACTATCCATTCTGGTCTTTTATCACGAATTGTTATTGGATTAAGACTTTTAGTTGAATTATTTTTAATTAATGAGAACCAGTCTAAAAATCTAATTCTAGTCTGAGTTTGGAATTGATATTCAACATATTCCTGTTTTAAATCTTCAAAATTATGAGTTTTTAATATTTTATTAAACTTCATTAAATTCTTTGTTTTTGTTATTTCTTTTACCAAATCTTTATTAATTTCATCTTTAGTTAAAACATTTAGTTCTCTATTTAATTCACTAACATTTTCAGTGATGGCTGAAGCTGTTGGTGACTCTGGTGAAGTGTTTACTAAATTAGATTGTTGATTTAAATAATTGTCAACAGGGTTATAAACTGCCTGAGGGACTGAATTACTATAATCAACTCCTTTCATTTTAAATGATTGACTAGATGCAGGTATATCTGAAGTAGAATACCTAGGTTTTACTAATGTTTGAATAATTGGTTTAGGTTCATTTTCTTTATATCTTGCATAAATTACTGAAGGTATTTTCGGCTTATCATCATCTATAATCTCAGAAGATGTTGATCCTGTATACCTAGAACTTTGACTCCTATTAAATTTTAAGGTTACTTTACCATCTTCAAATTGTTCAATTTTTTGTAAATTGACATTTGGTTTAACAGGTTCTGGTTCTGGGGGAGGGACAATCCCTTCCAAAATCCATTCCTCTGGTAAGGTGATATCCTTCCATTGGATGGTTTTAGGTATAACGGTGTTGGTTTTAGCCAAATCAGTTTGAAGAAACTTAGTCTCTCCAATTTTTGGTTGTAATTTGTATTTAGTACTAAAAGCTGAATTCATAGCTTTATAATGGATTTTATAGATTAAAGCAATTGGAATAGATCCTTGCTTCATTTTATAATTATGAGTTTTAACTTCTAAAATTATACTTTCTAGAATATTAAGATCATTTAAAGAAACAGTCATATCTGGATAAACCTCAAATGAGATTGGTCCTTCACTTAAGCTTGTTTCAACAGATCCTAATAAAGAATCTTGAAAATTTAAAAATCTAGCATCTCTTACTACTGCCAATATACTAGTGTTTAATCCTTCTCTAGTTAAAGGTTTTATACCTACTTGTATTAATCCTATATGAATATATTTATACTTTTTACTTTTATGTTGCTGTAATGTTTTAGATGAAAGAAGAGTGATTCGTTCAAAAGGTTTGCTTAATTGAAAATCACGTTCTTCAGTTTTAATAACATAATCTGTGTTCCATAAAGGAAATTTACTAATTTTATAAATTTGTTCTTTATCTACTTTAGGTATTTCCCAATCATCTATAGCTTTACTAAAATCTTGCAATATTAATTCATTTCTATTTATTATTCCTTTTATGTCTGAGGAATCAGAATCATCTGACTTAACATTACTTACAGATCGACACAATAAAGGATCCATTGTATAATATATTAAAGAATCTTAAAAGCTACCCGATTATGCCCTCCGGTTATACCCTTCACTGCCCAACAAATCTCAACAAATGGGTCTTACAACGGGTTCATATGGAATCGGCTCAGTGGGCAAAGCTAAAAGCTTCATTAATATAATAAACAATCAATACTTTATTGGGTGATAGTAACCAATACTTAAATCGTTTGGCTCTGATACCAATTACTCACCAAGATCGACCGATTTAAGTATTTATTATAACTCAAACAAGAAATGACTTATATTATCCAAATTAATATTAAACATATCAACTGAAATAGATCTATTATTTAAATCAATTAATATTTCAAAAATATTTAAATTAATATTATATATTGTAATCAAAATATTATTTTCTCTTAAATTTACAAAAACATGAATATAATTCATATGGTACGTAGCGTTGTAGCACAAAGTTTCCTTTGTTTATCAAGTGCAATGATAAACACCAGGAGGTTATGTGTTTCCAGCTGATATACCAAAGAATTTTAATTTGAACAGTAGTTGTTTAAAGGTAAACAGTATCCGTTTTAATCTGAACAGTAAATGAACAGTTTATGTTTATGAACAATCAAGAACAATCTTTCTGATGTGGAAGATCACACAGAGGTGCAACCACAGAGCATACTTATACAAAATAATATTTATCAATTAACTCAACCAATTTTAAGTATCTGATTAAGGTTGAGGGTTCCTGCAACCTTAGCCTGGGATCCCCAGAACTAAGTCAGATTGTGGAGGGAGAAGAGAAGGAAGCCTTTAACAGGGCTTAGTAGTAGCAATTTATAAGTTTAAATAAATAACTTTATTTAAATATGAAATTCAAATTTAAACTTACAAATTTAGAGTTTACAATCCAGACCTTGAACTTCGAATGCTTACTAAGAACTCTTAGGAGGGAGGATGAGAGAGTTTAGAATATTTGGGTATACAAGCTTATGCCTTCACAAGAGGATAGGCTCCCTTTAAATAACATAGAAAAGAATCTTTACTATTCTACTTTTACTATTTATGAACAGTGCTTGGTCTGCCACCGAATCTTGAACAGTGTTGACCTTTACTGTGGATGAATAGTTGTTGGTCTGCCACCGAATCTTTACTGTGGATGATGCGTTGGCTTTTCCTGTAGAAACAGTGATTTAACTTTTACTGTTGAATGATGGTGAAATAAGGTTTCACCTGCCTTTTACTCAGATGAGGACGATGTGTCCTTCTTTTTCTTTTCTTTTTTCTTTGCTTTGCTTTTTTGTTTTAATTTTTCTTTTGCCTTCTCAGCTTTACTTTTGACTATAATGGATTCAAAAGCTTCATCATTGCTATCTTCGTCAGAAGATAATGGGAATGATGTTGATGAGGAAGAGGACGCCATGTCAGCCCACTTCTGTTTGCTTGATTTAGATATTTTACTAGAACAGTCTGCCTGCTTTTTATTTGATGAGGGTTTTACTGGAGAATCAGAATCTGTTGAAAGATGCTGAAGCATTTCTTGACAGATTCTTCTATACTCATCTGGAGTTTTAGCAGCAGCTAACCTTGCTTGGCACTGTGCTTTTTGGATTCCGAAAGTCGGTTGATCTTTTAGTGCCAGAGTGGTTGCATAGGTTAATGGAGAAACCTGTTTTAATTTATCACGTATCCAGAGATCAATTTTAAGTTCCGTGGTAGAGTTCTTGAAAGATCCCCACCATTTAATCTTGTGTCTTTTTACCAACATAGGAATCTGGTATGTTCCTACGGCATACTGAGTGTCCAAATACCATTGATATACCCAGGGAGTGAAGAAGGCCATACAATAGTACATAAGGGAAGGAATATGGGCTTCTGCAGGATTGGGTTTATAATGGGCTTTAAAATACTGATATAATGCCTGGATTGGAGGAGGGATAATTTCATTGGAAATTCCCCTAGTTTCCCAAAATCAAATATCATTACTAATTATATTTTTATTTTTATTTAGTTAATGGAGGAAATGTTACGGAACCTAATTAAAATAATCAAAATAAATCGAATCGAATCCGGAAATCAAATTGATTTTTTTTCAAAAACCACAGGAATAACCTGAAAACCAAGTGAAAACCCTGCAAACCAAGCAAGAATCGAGCCAAATCATTGAATCAGACCAAATCGGTTCGAATCGAACCGGAATGATCGAGAAACCGACTTAGTCTCTTTTTTTTTTCTTCCTCTCTTCTTCTTCTTCTTCTTCTAGGCGCGCGATAGCCCCCTTCCCGCTGGTTCACAGCGATCTCCGGCCACCGGCCATGGAATTCGACACACGAGCACTCCATCTTGAACCTCTCATTGAAACGAACACCTCTATGGTCTTGGTTCGCGCGATAAGGGCTGGAATTGAGAGAGATCACGACTGGAAGGCTGGCCACAGTGCGATGGAGTTTTCCGGTGAAAACTCGTCAGTTCCGTCTACTTCAAGTGCTGGAAGTGGTCTCAAATGACTCCTCTCATCCACACGAACATTTCCCCTCCGAGAAATCGACTATCTGATGGGAAATGGCAAAACCACCATTAATGGCGACACCAAGCTACTGTCGAGGCTATTTCAGCTAGATGGAGGGCCGACCTCGCACAACCGACATCAAAAACGGACTCCTCAATGAAATTTGAGTGGGGTGACGTGAAGAATGGTCAATTTTAGGCGGTTCCAACTTTTCCGGCCACCGTGGACGGCAGCGGGCCGGCGAGCCCCGGCGGCACCAAGGGACAAAATGTTCCTCTCTTCGCGAGGAACGTGGAATCGTCGCCCAAATTTCAATCAGTACGCCCTAAGTCTCAATTCTCAATTTTTGTATAAATTCTGAATTAGTTAATTAATGAATCTAATTGAGTAATTAAGTAAATTAAAATTGAATCATAAGAAAATAGGTTATTGGAATAGCCTAAATATATATAGAACATTTTTAGTCCTCTGTAAATAAATTAAATTGATTAGGATGCGGATTTTTGCGATAGCCGAATATGTTTAGTTAATTGGTTTAGGATTTTAGAATAATGTAATTGTAAATTAGTTTAGAGTATTGTCAAATAAATTTCATGAACTATAATCATAACTAGAAGATTTGACATGGAAATAAGAATTCTTAGTTATTATTTATGTGAGTTGATTATTTGTTGATGCAAGAGCTTAACGGATGTTGAGTTATGAATGTGGCAGATGGGAAGTGTTGTTGTGAGTTGCCGAACGGATGGGCTGCGTGCATTGATTGATAAATATATAATAATATTGTGATATTTAAACAGGTAGATAGTCCTACTTTTAGGGGAGGTGCTGTCGAAATTTCGATAGAACCTAGACTAGTTTTAATTAATAATATAATAAATAAGCTTATTTAGATAAATTCTATAATTTGATACATAATAAATAAAGTGCTTTAATTACTTTATCATTATCATTATTATTCATTTAATTATTCAAATATTTATTTATTTTCATTATCATTGTTTATTATTATTATTATTTATTTTATCGTTGTTGTTTATTGTTAATATTATTTATTTAATTATTTATTTGCATTTGAGAATGGATGTCTAATTGTGCATTGCATTACGATGTTCAACTGATCAATATGTCTACATTTAATTGCAATGTTTGATTAATTGTGTTGTGTTAATGCTATGCTTTGTTTGTGTGGAATTGGGATGAAGTGGGTCACCGGGGGTTTGTGAGACCGTTACCGTTATATGGATCCTGATTATAATTGCCATTAGCCGGATAAATGGGAGATCGGCGCCTCCGTATACACCTGATAATACCGTTTATACCGAAACCACAGGTTAGCCTTTTTATTGGGCGCACCTGATAATCTAGATTTGATCGCAACCCGTATGGTGGCCTCCTGTTATGAGCGCCTGATGATCTAGATTTGATGGAAACGATCGGGTTGCCTCCTGTTCGTATATATAAAAAAAAAACAAAAAAAAAAAAAAAAAGAGAGAGAGACTGGAAAAATAATGAGAGGACTGGTCGTGTGAGGATTACACCGGTCGGCCATAATGGGGGATTGGCTCCAAGGTGCACATGTGAGTGATGGGCCATGTGGGCAGACGGCTCATCGGGGTTTTGGTGACGCCACTGACTAATTTCGACGTGATGTGATTATATGAAGATGTTAATGATTGTGAGTGCTGGTGATATGCCATTTGTGTGACTGACTGCATGAGCATATAACTAGTCGGATAACTAGATTGATATATTTACACATTTGTGTAAATGTGTGTGTTGTGCAATAATAGTTACTCCTTAGAAAGCTCACATATCTTGTTTAATTTTTCAGGAAGTAAGTTTCTCTTTAATTCGGTTAAGCTATGTTCCTTCGTCGCAGAGCTAGAAAGAAAATTTCCCTAGTTCATTAATTATTTTGCTATGTATCTATATGTATAAAAATCTATGTATATCTATCAGTTAGTGATTTCGCAGTTGTCGAATTTACTTACATTTAGTCGTGTATTATCATAGACGAAATTATTCTGTGAGCCCATATTAGAAATGTGATGTATTGTAAATTGGGCCCGAACTGTGGAATGTTGTAGAAGATAAATTTGGACTGAAATGTAATAAAATCTTGAGGTTTATTCTTTTAGTAATATGGGCTAAATATTTGAAATTATATTGAGATAGTAAATTTTAGTGTTTCAGGCTTACTACGGGCCTCAGGGGCGTTAAACTTACCTGGGCCTTAGTGCCATTCCGGCCCATGTAAACGAGTCGTGACATTACTAAATCATGATAATTTTCAAGCATGCTTATAATTATTCCAACCATATTAAGCAAACAAACAAAAATTTGAACTAAATATTCTTTCCTCTAACCCAAGCTAGCATATTGTCCCAAATGTGTGCAAATAAGACTACTTCCTTAAACTTATCATAAATAATCAACATAAAGTGTAAATTAAAGAAGAAAGTTTAGAACACCTTACAACCTTTGTATTGAATAATACAATAAAATTTTAAAGAAATGAATTGCAACCGAAGGCTAAGTTCTGAAAGTTGAAAGAAGTAGATAACAAAAATAAGAAAAGTGGTGAAATATAAGAAGAACATATGTTAAAAAATATAAAAACTAAACGTAGTTCAAAAAAAAAACAAAAATAAAAATAAAATAGAACAAGCAATAAAAGAGAATCAGTCTACATAAGGTGGTGATGGAGGTTACATCATTTATATGATGGTGTGAACTTAAGTACTGATTTTGCATCATATCTAAACGGGACTCAAGTCTTACATGGAGGACTTCGACTTTAGTGAATCGGTCAGAAACCATGGTCTCCATATGCTGCATATGATCGTCAAACACATCCATCCTTGAAAGCATGCATGCCATCACCTCTTCATTGGAATATCCGTCTTAGGCAGAAAAGTCGGACCGACGGTTGACGTTCCTGCCCCAGAAAAAGACTCAAAAGTAGGAAGAACATCTCGTGTCCCCTCCTCTAGGTTATCATCACCCCTATCTTCTTCTCCTACATCCCCATCCTCTCTTTCTTCTCCTACTTCCTCCTCTTCCTTATGATCATCAAACCCCTTTAACCGATAAGTATCACCATGTTTAACAACTATTCGTATGCTATTCATAAGCTCAAGGTCCAAACGCATACCCTTGCTCTCATTAAGTACCCTAAAAGGTGAAACTTTTGAGTTGAAAGCTCTAAGGTAATAGGCAATCCTAGTAACAAAACTTCCTATTCCTGTACTATCTGATTTGCCTCTAGCTATTTTCATCCACCTCAAAAACCCAACCAATAACCCACATTAAGCAAAATCCTTTGTTCAATGGCCCATATAAAGTATAGTTCATTGACACTCACAACATCGTCACTTTCTTTCCTTCCAAAAATAATGTTAGACAAAATTCTATGAATATAACGATAAGTCGGCTTTCAAAAACAAGTTACTTTAGAAATTTTTACACTACACCTATGTATACCCGTCAAAACACTTGATGCATATATTTCACTAAAATTATAGTGGCATAAATTTTCTAGCATCCTCAATCAGAAACCCAAAAATATGAGTAAGTTCATCCACACTTAGTTCAAAATTTCTCCCACCCAACTGAAATTTTATTTTGGAAGGAAATTTTTTTTATAGAAAGATATATTTGACAAGAATAAGCACTCAATAATTCAAGTATCAAAGAAGCATATACAAATCCCTTTATATTAACAAAGTGTTCCCACCCTATCATTTTTAACGGGTCAATCACCACATCCTTAAGCCTTATGGCGCTCAAAGCATTTTCATCTATGAATCTATTAGAAACCATAGGTCTCAAAGAAAGAGTGTTGTACCTGTCTAGTTGCTCTAGTGATGAGATCGAGAACAGTGCTGGTGGAATTTTCAGTGGTTGAGTGATAGTAGCCTCCTTGTTCCTTATGGATTTTGCGCGGGAATTTGCACGTTCGAACATGCTCTTGAGGATGCTGATGAGTTTGGGAGCCATGGCTAGAGAGAGAGTGTTGGGTATGGTCAAGTTTAGAGGGAGAAGGTCATAAAAAGGGGAAATTTAGAGGTTACGAGAGATAATTAGAGGAAAGATTGTTAGGATCTATAAAGAGAGGGGAAAGGCTTTTTAAAAGAAGTGGGTCGATTGAGTTTTGATACGACATAGGCGTGGCAATGAACACAGCCAATCCATTTTCCCGTGAAACCTGTTCCTTCAGTTTGCTTTTGACTGACATGAGTGTGTAATAGGACAGACTCTACCTGTGTAGTAATTTGACTTACGAGGCATCTTCTCGTCAAAACGACACGGTCGTGTCTTGTGATATGGCCTGGCCATGAAGTGCTCTGCCTCTTGAGGTGTTTCCTATCTCTACAAATTGACATAGCCTGGGAGGTCAACACAGCCTCATGTACCTCCCTGCCTCTCCTAGTGCCTTCAATTACTTATCTCTCAATAGTGTAGGTTCCACACTATTCTCATGCAAATCCATGCACGAACACGTCTCGATATAGCTCATAACACGGGTTAAGCATAAAATTTTGGTCCAAAATAAAAACTCAATATTGTTAGAACATGGTTGTGTTATGGAACATGGGCAAGTCGCGTAATCCACTGCCTCAGCGTATTGTTGATCTTTTTCTCATTTTTCAGCTCAAATCTTCTTGGATATAAATATTAGCTAATTTCCTAACAAAATCCTACAAAAACCCTTCAAATCAAGCTAAATAAAGTTCAAAGAAGAATTATTGAAAATATAAATAAATCCAAAATAAAAAATTAATGAAAGTAATTAAAAACAACAAAAATTCTTATAAAAACTATATTAAAAATACTACATAAAATAAACTTATCACTTTGGCTTTGATCCCCCTTCTTCAGTTATTGCAAAGATCGATACATTGCTATCATTATCTTTATTAATGATATTTTCATTTGCATTTTTTTTACATCTCTCCCTAATTCTTCCATAATATCCATAGAAGTTTCAGCATCTTTTCCAAAAGTATGATCCTTTCCAAAGGCAATGCAAAATTCCTCATAAAATAGAAAATCTAAATTGCTCTACATCTTAGTGACTCTGCAAAAAAATAAAATAAAATAAAATAAAAAATTAGTCAATAATTTATAATATATATTCTACATTAATATACTCTTAACGTCAAAAATTCTTCCCCGATAAGTTGCTCCGTTGTGACACATTTTCTTTCAAAATCTTAATCAAAGCCGTTACAATTAACACCACCTACCATATCATGTAGGACACTGAAATGAGTCTTTAAAGTCCTCAAGTTTGACTCAATATGTGGCTTCGCCTTAATCCCATGTCTTAACAACTTCTTTTCAATTAAATCTTCAACAACCTTGAAATATCCACCGTTAAAATTATGATCAACTTTAAACCTTCTACCATCATTCAATTCAAGAAGAGCCAAGATAAGCTTAGCCTTTTCTTCATATGTCCATTGTCTTTTATTTATTATTGGCCTTTTTGGACCAAGAATACTTTGTATAGCATTTGACATTTGCCTAAAAAATTGTATAACTTGATTAAAGAATGCTGTATTGTACCTCCAAACTCAAGTTCAACACATATTAAGAAAATTAAAAAAAAAACATATATTAAATGAAACATAAAAAATCTCTCTAGAAAAAGGAATTCATCAAATGAGAATGCATAAGCGATAGCATGAAAGGTCTGGATTTAAATATAGAAAGACACATGTGCATATGGTCTCATCTTAGAAAATGAATTTTCTCATTATGTAATGTCATTACAAATGACAAGTGACAATACAAAAAAAAATAATAAATTTTGTAAAATAATTCTCTATTTTGCGAGACTTTGTTCTTTGTAAGAGTAACATTTTACAAAATGGTATAGATTTTTATAAATATTTCTAAAGAGTTACCCTAATTTATAAAATATATTCTTTATGTAAAAACTTTGGTGAAATATAAAAATTAGTGTACTTCAGTTATCCTATTTCTATTTTATAAAAGTTGGATGTTCTTGTTTTAATAAAATACTATATACTTTTACAGTACTTTTAAGAAACATATTTATGGTTTGTTAAACGGTATATGTTCTTATAAAAGTAACTTTTACAAAATGACACCTACTTTTATAAAACCTTGGAAAAAAGTTTTTTTTTTTTTTTTTTTTTTTGGCAAAGTTGACATCTTTTTCATAAAAGGTGAACAAAAATTTTATAAAAGATTGCTCTATTTTGTAAAACGTGAATATTTTTGTAAAAGCACCTTTAACAAAATAATACTCTATCCATCTCATTTTATTTACATAGCTTGACAAAATACGTATATTAAGAATTTAGTTAATAAAAAATATTTTGCCATTTTCCCTTACCTCATTAAAATATCAATAAAAATTTTACATTTAATGAACAACTATAAAGATTATTATGGAAAAAATAATTTTTTAAATATACAAATTTAAAAACTTTACAAACATTTTTGGACATTCCAAAAAAGAATAACAAGTAAATAAAATAAGATAGAAGGAGTATTTATGTTTGCAAAACTATTGAAAAAGGTACCTTTTTCTATAAAAGTTACCTCTCTATTTCTAAATAGTTGGGAATGTTACAAAATGTAATGTACTTAATTTATTATTTTGTAAAAAAATCTTTTTTTAAAAAAACATGGATATTTTTTTGTAAAAGCAACTTTTACAAAATAAATATACTTTTACAAAATTATTCTAAAAGGTATATATATATATATATATAATTGTAAAAAGATACCTTTTTTTTTTTTGCAAGGATAATAATTATTGGCTCATGATTATCCAATATCATTTTTGCCTATATTTAATTATGTGTAGTGTCATTTTGGTTCCCAATTAAAATTGGTAGATTTTGGTGGAGATGAAAGATAATGAATTGAAAATTTAAATTTTAAATATTTCTCTTCCATCATCTAATAACCCTAGCCAAAGCATTAAATAGGTGAGATTGTTAATGCACATATAAGACATTTAATTTGTTTTTGCCTCATCAATTAATTAATCTTGTTATTCCAAATGGTTTCGTCATTTATGACACGAATAATCATATGTCACTATAAATTAAAACATTCAAAACTAAAATTAAATTAAGTAATAATTGAATAAGTCACATTTAGACTTAGTCACACTTAGAAACTAAACTCATTGTGATTAAAGCACCATAATCCCAAATACTATGTGGATCATTACATTTGTCTAACGCAAAAACAAGAAATTTAGAACATTTTAGAAAGAAGCATATCTAAAAGGCATACGGTACATTAAGGATTATGGACTGGAAAATGATAGGTGTTATTTTTATAGTATTTTTAATATAGTTTTATTAGGATTTTTTTAGTATTTTTTATTACTTTAATTAGTTTTTATTTGCTTTTATTTATATTTTTATTTAAAACTTCCTTGAATCATATTTCACTTGATTTTGGGGAATTTGGCAGCATTTTTATAAGAAATCAACCAAAAATACAAAAAAGAGTATTCCTAGGTTCAGACTCTAGCACGCCCTAGGCCTGTCATCTAGCACCCCCGTGCTGCGTTAAAGTGAACAGAGACACAGAAGCTAGCACGCCCAAGCCATGCCAAAGAGCACACCCGTGCTACAAGAGGTTGTCGATCATTGAGCGTGCTCACTCTAGCACGGCCCGTGCTGCAACTGCCTTGAAGTCTCTAGACCTTGGCACGCCCAAGCTGTGCTAGAGAGCACGCCCATGCCGCAAGTAACTGTTGATCCTTGAGCATGCTCATTTAAGCACGACGCGTGCTACATCCACCTCAGGGACTCAAAGCCTAGCAGACCTAGACTGTGCTAGACAGAATGCCTGTGCTGAAGACGAGACTTTACCTTGGGCCGAGAACGTCAATTCTAGCCCGTGCCACTTGCATGGACCCGCATGTGCCGCTTTTCTAACGTGCCGATTAAGTAAATCCTATTTAGATGCTGAGAGAGTCCTGACTGGGGAGGAATACAAAGCCTAAATAGTTTTCTATCTCAAGAAGATTTCTTACTCAATAGGAGATCTACTTTCCTAACAGGATCGGGAAGATAATTTCATAAAGGCTATAAAAAGAGAGAAACTAGCTATTATTGAGGGTGATTTTCCATATACCATCTATTGTTTTATTAATTCCTACACAGTTTTCTCTTTTCAAGACTTCAAGTGCTGAAGATTGGTGTGAAGATTCAAAGAAGCTGTTCAAGCTTATGGTTAACTAGTTTTTATTATAAACTCTCTTTTTGTTTGTTATTCTTATGGGATTATTTACAAATTCAATTGAGTTTTATTTAATTACTATGTTGAACTAAACTCTCATACTAGGAACTTGATGTAGCTTAATTTCAATTCCAATTTATAATATTAGATTTGCCTTTCTTTATTCAAGGTATAATTCATTATTGAACTTAATGCTTGCAGGCAGAGTTTTCCCCTAGATTGATTTATTTCATTAATCACTATCGGGAGAAGAGTTTTTTATATGAAAAAGATAATAAATTACATGGGAATAATAACTTGATGCAAAAGTTACATGGTTTAACTCATAGGGGATTTTCATAAGTCAATGACCTTAGGTTTTGAATTCTTAAACAAAATATAAAACGTGATGATTTAATTCATATTTGATCGCACTATTGGAAAATAGGTAATTAGATCGGGTTAAAATAGATAACAATACATCGGAAGAGCTTGTCAGTGATTTTAGGGTTGTTTCCCCTACTTGAACAATTAAAACTGATTAACAAATTAATAAAATAAATTTGATAGAATTAAGTGAAATCAAAATCCCTAGTAGTTTTTAATCCTTGGTTTCTTTTCATCCAAATTGCCTTGCTTGATTTCTTTTATTTCTCTATTTACTTATTTAGATTTTCATTAAAATAATTCTCCTTATTGTCGTCTAAATAATAGTAAGTTAATACAATTTTGGTACTTGGTATACAATCCTTGTGGAACAATACTCTACTCATTTTTTGCTACTTGTCGCGATTTCGTACATTTGCGAAAAAGCCTGTCAAGTTTTTGGCGCCGTTGCCGGGGATTGGCGTTACCAATATCCATACTAATTACATTATTATTAATTTAAACATTTATTTTTTTTATTTTCACTTTTACTTTTTCAAGAAGATTATTTCAAGTGTTTATGCAAAGAAGATCTGGTAGAACTGAGCCCTTAGTCTTTAATCCAGAAATTGAAAAGACTTGTCACAGAAACAACGCTGCCAGGAGAGCATAAAGGAGAGAACAAGAGCAACAAGCAAATATGGTCGATCCTAATGCTGACATAGAAAACTATCTTCTATCAGGGCCCAATAATAATAATAGAAGAACTCAACTTCCTGTCCACACCTTGCGAGACTACACAACTCCTTCTCTGAATGGGACCACCTCAAGTATCACTAGGCCTAGGGTGGAAACCAATAATTTTAAGATCAAACCTGCAATTATTCAAATGCTTTCTACCTCAATTCAATATAGATGTATGCCTAGTGAAGATCCTAATGCCCATATCATAAATTTCCTAGAGATTTACGATATGTTTAAGCAAAACGGAGTTTCTGAGGATGCCATAAAATTGAGACTGTTTCCTTTCACTCTAAGGGATAAGGCACGGTCTTAGTTACAACCATGCCCTACTGGAAGTTTTACTACATGGGAGGAACTAGCCCATAAATTTTTAGCGAAATTCTTTCCATCTTCAAAGAGCACAAAGCTTCACAATGAGATAATGACTTTTGCCCACCAGGATCAAGAGAGTTTGTATGAAGCTTGGGAGAGATTTAAGGACCTATTGAGGAAGTGCCCACATCATAGCCTACCCAAGTGGTTATAGGTACAAACTTTCTATCATGCATTATCTCCTAACATAAATATTACTTTAGATGCAGCTGCAGCTGCTGGTGGATCTTTTGAAAGAAAGGAAATTGATGAGGCATATGATTTGATAGAAGAGATGGCAAGCAATAGCCATTATCAAAATAGTTCTAAAATGAAGAAGCCTGCAGGAGTTTATGAAATTGATGCCATAACTGCACTCAATGCCAAAGTGGATAACATAGTAAGGAAGTTGGATTTGTTGACTACTAACTCTTTTAATTCTATTGTGCAAGCATGTGATAGGTGTAATGGCCAACATGGGATTGGAGAGTGCATGCTGGATTCTTTAAATCCATAAACTTTAGAGCAAGTCAACTATGTGACGAATCAAGGAAGAAAGAACTACCCATATTCTAACTCTTATGATAATAGGTTGAGAAATCATCCTAATCTTTCTTATGGGAACCCAAACAACACCTTGAATGCACCATCAGGTTTCTCGTCTCAAGAAAAGAAGACTCATGATGATCTTCTTATAGTTCTCTCTAAATCTTACATCGAGTTCATGAACGAAACTCGGGAAAATCACAAAATCCAACAAGCTGCGATAAGGAACTTGGAGATTCAACTAGGGCAGTTTGCTAACATGATGGCCTCTAAACCTCAAGGTACGTTACCTAATAACACTGAAAAGAATCCCAAAGAACAGGTACAAGCTATCACTTTGAGGAATGGCAAACAATTGGAGGATCCACCTAGGAAGGAGGCTGAACAAGAGGAGCAGAAAAATATCCCCTCCATTAACCTAGAAGAGAAAGATGAAGTGAAACCCTATGTTCCACCTATTCCTTTCCCACAAAGGCTTAAGAAATCACAAGATGATAAGAGTTTCCTCAAGTTTCTTGATGTTTTCAAAAAGTTGCAAATAAACATCCCTTTTGCTGAAGCCCTTGCTTAAATTCCCAGTTATTCAAAATTTTTGAAGGAGATCCTGACCAAGAAAAGGAAGATTGATGATCAAGGAACGGTAATGTTAACAGAGGAGTGTAGTGCAATCATTCAAAACAAATTACCTCCAAAGTTAAAAGATCCATGAAGTTTTTCTATCCTTTGTAATATTGGAAATCTTGATTTTGAAAAAGCATTAGCAGATTTAGGTGCAAGCATTAATCTTATGTCTTATTAGGTTTTTAAGATGCTAGGGATGGGAGAGCTGAAACCAACAAGAATGTCTCTACAATTGGCAGATCGATCAATCAAATATCTAAGAGGAATTGTAGAAGATGTGCTCTTCAAGAAAGGTAAATTTATTTTTCTTGTTGATTTGGTTATTCTTGACATTGATGAAGATAGATAAGGATCCCTAATCCTTGGAAGACCTTTCCTTGCAACTGCAAGAGCATTAATCGATGTCTATGAGGGTAAGTTAACCTTAGGGTAGGTTAAAAGAAAGTGGTTTTTGATGTTCTTAAATCTTATAAGCTTCCTATGGCTTATAATGATTGCTTTAGAATTGATGTTATTGATGATTGTGTAAAAGACACCTTGAATGCTGAAAATAAAGTGGCCATTGATAAAGGTGATGTAACTCTGAATACCCAAATTTTGAGGCTCAGAAAGCCTGTTTTCCCGGACTGCAAACAGTCCGGCCGGACCGAAGGCTATTTCGGAAGTTCACCGAAAATATGTCAATATGGTACTTAAAACGTCCGGAATGTCGCGAGGATCGCGGAACAGAGTCCCGAAATATTTTTCGGAGGTCCAGAACTCCCAAAAAGGCCCCCGGAACGAGGCAACCGGTGTCCACACCGGCCACGACGGCGCGCCGGCCGCCGGGCAGGTCGCGCCTGCCGCCGGCCACGGCGGGCCGGCCGCCGTGAAACGTCTGCAGTCACCGCCCCCTGGCGGCACCCCTGCCGCCCCACTGCCTATGCGGACCTGCGCCGCCACTGCCTAGGCGAGCCTGCCGCCCACCGCGCGGGTCCTGTCGAAGCGCGGCGGGGCATGCACGCAGCTTGGGGGAGGCCTGAAGCCCAGATGAGGGCGCGGCTTCGGCCCGACGAGGAGAGCTGCGAAGAGCCGGCGGGAGAGGCTGTCGCCCCCCGGGAGGGCCTGCCGCCCCGCGCGAGAGTGGCCTGTCGCCCGCGGGGCGAGGCGTGCCGCCCAGAGCCCGCGGGGCCTGTCGCCCCGCGCAGGCGGGGCCTGGCCCCCCACCCCCCTGGGCGGCACCTGCCGCCCAGACCGAGCGGGGCCTGCCGCCCCACCGACTGGGCGGCAGCTGCCGCGCTCCCAGGCAGCACCCCCCGCCCAGCGTGGGCGGGGCCTGCCGCCCCATCGATAGGGCGGCACCCCCCGCCCTCTCGGGCGGCACCTGCCGCCCGGGACCCGAAAATGGCCTATAAATAGGCCATTTTCAGCCTATTTCTAGTGCGCCTTGTCTGTTTTGACGGACGAATCCTTCTCCCTCTCACGCTCCTTGCGTTTTCTTTACCGCTTTTTGCATTTAATTTAATTTTTATTGCATTTTTATTGTGATATTTGGACATTAAAATTAAACAAATTAAAATTAATTAATATTTCCTAAGCGAGGAGCTTAATCTGGAGTTAAGAAGCGGTCGTCGATTAAATAAGGTACGTAAACGAAACTCTGCCTATTTAATTTTAGCACTTCATGCATACTTCTTTTCTACTCTTAATAATTCTATAATTGCATAAATGCATTCACATCATCATTTAGACAAATAAACTGTCTTAAATAAATATGATTAAGCTTAAACGTCCGGTTAATTAATAACCGTAGCATTAAAGCTTAAATCCGACAATATTGGCTGAAAGAGCTTAGTTAATTAATAACTACGGTTCAACTGTCTTATTTCGAACAAATCCGGCTTAAGTCCAATTAATCAATAATTGTGACTAAAAGTCTGAATCAACATTTTTGGCAAAATGCCTACAAGTCAACTTTTTTCGGCTAAAAGTCGTAAAATCGAACCATTTTGGCGAAACGCCTTAAAATCAATCTTTTTCGACTAAAAGTCGTAGAATCGAACCATTTTGGCGAAACGCCTTAAAATCAATCTTGTTCGGCTAAATGCCTTAAAATCAACACTTTTGAGCGACAAATCGCTTAAATGAACCATTTTGGCCAAATGCCTTAAAATCAACACTTTCGAGCGACAAATCGCTTAAATGAATCATTTTGGCACAAATGCCTTAAAATCAACACTTTTGAGCGACAAATCACTTAAATGAACCATTTTGGCGCAAATGCCTTAAAATCAACACTTTCGAGTGACAAATCGCTTAAATGAATCATTTTGACACAAATGCCTTAAAATCAATTACTTTGGCGACAATCGCCCAATCACATCGTTTTGACAAACAAATTGCCTAAATCACATCATTTTGGCTAAAAGCCTCAAAATCAACCATTTTGGCGACAATCGCCTAAATTACACATTTTAGCAAACGAATTGCTTAAATCAACACTTTTTCGGCTCGAAGCCTTAAAATCAACCAATTTCGGCTCAGAGCCTTAAAATCAACGATTTTGGCGACAAATCGTTCGACAAAAATCATTTTCGGCAATAATAAGCCCGAACACCAATTTCGGCAAAAATAAGCCTGACGATCATTTTGGCAAAAATGCTTTAAAAACAACACTTTTAGCAAAACGCCTAATCGAATTAATCGATCTTTCGGCAAAATGCCTAAACAAAATGCACAAAGCATACACACACCCATGCATTAAGCATACCATTCAAAGCCCTCTAAAAGAGGCCTATCGAACTACGTTGACTTTGATCTTCCATTCACACGGAAGTACGTAGGCACGTTCGGGATTTCACCCCGGGCGGCAAGTCAAAATCACATAAACATTTCATTTGGTCCGATTACATCATTCACCTTGCAAAGCATTCATCCATCGGTTAGTTCATCAGCATGACATAGTCTCGGGATCCATCTCGGGTTCGCAGACTGTGCCTTAAACATTGGGATAATTAATCTAGTAACTAGGTTAATTGAAAATGGAGTCACTTAGGGTTTTTTCCTAGTTTACCCTAAAATAATTAAACAAGGTGGCGACTCACACACTCACGTGCATTTCTTCTCATTCATCATATGCATCACATGCCTATGACATTTGGGGAAGGGGTTCACAGTTTGGCGACTCTGCTGGGGAATTATGTAATTCATAAGCATAAAGTGGACTACAATTGTTGTGAAAACTAACCGGCCTTTCTTTAAGGCATTATTTTATTATGCTTTGTTTTGCAGGGTACCCTAATACGAATCAAGTGTTCTTTCCTTAAGAATACTTGATAAATCCGGACTTAATTGAAAAATGTGATTAAGACATTAAAACTTGTTGATTTATTTGCACGATTGGGAATCCTTTTCTCCATTGCATAAAAAATGAACTTCAAATGAATTTCTTCTCCTTCTGTTCAAACTTCTGAGTCTGGATAGCAAGTAGCGCTGATCGGCAGGTCTCTTTGATTATGTCGACGGACAGCCAAAGCGTCCTCCCTGTTGCCGCAAACCATCCCTAATCCTTTTGGGAATGGCCCATGGGCATGCGTACCGTTGGACCCACGCGAAACTCTTTGTTTCACATGTGGTTAGGTATATCCATGCTCAAGGCTCAAGGGTCCCTTAATAAACCGATTCTCTATTTTGTGTGATAGCCTATAGAACCTATCCTTTAGGACTGTATGCTCCCAATGGTATGAATCATCTCATTAAAATAAATTATGACGTGTTGTTGTGCGCATTCACGACATACCATAAGCATTAAAAAAAAAAGAGAGAGAAGAGAGTAGAGGAACACAAAATATCCTTCTGTTTGTCAGTCATGCACAGTTGGACAAAGAGTCGGTCTACCTCATATCAGTTATTCTGACACACAATACCGCCCACTATACCCTAATGCGATTACCCTTACACTTACAGGTACCCCCTGTGCAAGCGACCACAATAATACCAGACACACCTACAGTGCTATCACCAACCTCAACTACACCGATGGCATCACTAGCTGACATCCAAACCCTCATGGAACAAATGGAAGCCAGAATACAGGCTAGGATGAATGAGGCATTGGCTGCCCAAAGAACCGCCCTATTAGCTGAACTAAGTGGTGGTAATGGAAGTGGGGCCTCCGCTGGGGGGAGTGGTCCTGCTGCCTCCAACCAAGGACCTGGCTCTGCGCCTACGTCTTCAAACCCTAACTTGGATGAAATGACCTCCAAAACTGCTTCTGAGCTGGAAGCTCAAAGAATGAGAGAAAAACTGAAATTGCTAGAAATGTCTGTTACTGCTCTAAAGACCCACAAGGAGGTGGTGGACATGGACTCTTTGTCCTTGTTCCCCGAAGCAAGATTGCCTACTAAGTTCAAAATGCCAAACATGGACAAGTTTGATGGAACCACCTGTCCTAAAACACACTTGAAAATGTATGTGGGCGCCCTTAACCCATTTGGATTAAGCAGCGAGCTCCTTGCTCAGTTGTTCCAACAATCCCTGACTGGTGCTGCTTTGAGGTGGTTTGTCAGTTTGGACCGCTCTAAGATGAAGACCTGGGAGGATGTTTGCAATGCTTTTAATTCTCAGTATCACTATAATATAGAAGTTGATGTTACTCGAAGAGAACTAGAAACTACCAAACAAAAGAACAATGAACCCTTTTCCTCGTTCCTTACGAGGTGGAGGGCCAAGGCCGCCCAAATGATCAATCGACCTTCAGAACAAGAACAGGTGGACATAATCTTAAAAAACTTGTTGTCTGTCTATCAACAACAGTTACAGACTCAATATCTACCATCATTCCAGTCGCTCATTGCCACTGCTACGAAGGTGGAGGATTTACTTCAAATGGGGCAACTAAAAGAAGAATCGGGGGCCTCAAAATACAAAAAACCTAGTCAAGTTAGCAAAGTCCACGAAGTGGCAAGCATTACTCCCACAAATCCTCTACGTGTGGGAAATATGAGAGCTGGCAGTCAGTCAAGAAGAACCTACACTGATCTCGGAATGCCAATCCTTTTGGTATTCCGAGAGGCTGTTAAAGCAAATTATATCAAACCTTTGGAAGCAAGACCACCACCCAACCCACTACCAAGGAATTACAAAGCCGATGAATATTGTGAGTATCATCAGGGATATGGGCACAAGACTGAAGCATGTTGGACCCTCAAAAATCGCATCCAAGACCTAGTGGATAATGGTTCGATTATTCCACGAAGCAAACCAAACATTAGCACTAACCCTTTACCAAATCACGGGGTAAATGCTATTGTTTCTGACCAAGAATTGATCGATCCTTTCGAGCTATTCTTGGAAATGAATGAAATCTGTGTCCTAGATCTGAATGACCTATCTGAGGAGGTCGATGCTATAACCAGAAGCGGGAGACAGTATGAACCTTTAGTCTTGGACAAAATTCCAAATAATCCCTACCAAAGAACAGAGGAGAAGGAGGATCCGGTCCTATCACAATTAAAAAAGACACAAGCTAAGGTGTCAATCTGGGAACTTTTAGCATCATCTTTTCCTCATCGCCAAGCTCTTTGCAAGGCTTTGAGCCAACTTCAGACATCGGTAGAGGTTAGCCCTGAAGTGCTAGTGTCCACCCTCACTCAATCATCTAAAATGCAAAGCATCGGGTTCTCTGATGATGACTTACCTAAGGAGGGAAGCAGTCACAACAATGCTCTTTATGTCACCATTCAGACTAGAGACAAAACTGTACCCATGGTTCTCATTGACAATGGGTCAGCATTGAACGTCTGCCCACTAAGGGTAGCCAGCTGTTTGGGGTTAGAAGAGACAGATTTCATTCCATCTGACCAGATAGTGAAAGCCTATGATAGTACCCGAAGGGAAGTATTGGGGGTTGCTATGCTAAAATTGACAGTCGGGCCAGCTGTGATGGAAGTCCCATTCCACGTAATTGATGTACCAACCAGCTTTAATCTACTTTTGGGTCAACCATGGATCCACCATGCCAAGGCAATACCCTCGTCCTTACACCAAAAAGTCAAGTTTCCTTATGAGGACAAGGTTATTACTATCCAGGGAGATGACTACAATCAGTTGAAAAAGCCGAAAGGCGAGCCTCTCTTTGAGGTCAACCCTGAGACTACCAACTTGCCCCTTTCGGGATTTCAATTTGACACTGTGCAGTTCATAGAAGGGAAGACTACAAACTCCCGAATTCTCTTTGATTTCAGGACGGTGCAGATAAATTGCATAGTTCCTTTAATGCTGAAGATGTCCTATCTGCCAGGAATGAATATGGCAAGGTCTGGAAAGACATACCCCGCATTGCAAGCCTGGGAATGTCCGGTGAATGAAGGGACTTTCGGGCTAGGTTATCAGCCTACTGATGAAGACCGTGCTGAGAAGACCAGAAGAGGAAAGAAGAAAAACATACAGATGCCATCACGCTTCTTGACTTTAAATAGTCGCTTCTGCAAATCGGGAGAGACGATTCCTTATCGTAACTTCCAAGAACCATTTTACTGCCCGACTGCTAAAAAGATGCTGCCTGGATTAGAAATATTCTCTGATGTATGGGGTAACAAGCCTGAAACAAGGACCAATCCAGAAGTGGAAGACTTCATGCAGCCTAGTCTCTTTGATGAGGTTGCAGTCATTACAGGAAATGATGGGGACCAAGATTTACTGAGCCTGATCAAGCCAAATGAAGGACCTCTCACCAATTGGTACGCCGAGGAGGAGCGCACTGCTGATACACCCCCTCCCGAGTCGAACCTAGAGTCAAAAGTTGAAATCAAGTCCTGTATTGAGTTTGAGTCTGACCCTGGGTATGAGACTGAGCCAGAGTCCAGTCCCAATTCTGAGTCGTCTGTGTCGGATTTTGAAAATCCAGATTTCAAATTTGATGTAATCTTTGAAGACGATTCCGTCATAATCAATAAAGGTTTGCAGATTCTTGATTACCCCGCGTGTCTATCTTTCCAAGCATTTCCAAGCAAAAATAAAGAAAAAGAAATAAACGAAATAAAAAATGAAAAAGAAAAAATAATAATTGGCAAAGAAGAAAATGAATATACATACATTGCATTTGATTGTGCTAACAGGAAAAAAGTCAGTGAATGCTTGAAGAAGTTCGCCGATTGCTTCATATGGAAGGCAAGCGACATCACGGGAATCGACCCAGCAATAGCGGTACACAAAATCCCAGTATACCCCGAGGCTAAGCCAGTAAAACAGAAGCTGAGAAGGCTGAAGACAGAATGGTCTTTGAAGATCAAGGAAGAAGTGGCCAAGCAGCTGGAAAACAAGTTCATAGAACCTATCGCCTACCCAACATGGTTAGCAAATATTGTGCCAGTGCCGAAGAAAGACGGTAAGGTCAGAATGTGTGTTGATTATAGGGATTTGAACAAGGCGTGTCCGAAGGATGACTTCCCCCTACCGCATATTGACTTGTTAGTAGACCGAATGGCGGGACACGAGATGGTCTCCTTGACCGATCTTGCTGTCGGATACAACCAAATAATGATGCATGTGCCAGACAAAGAGAAAACGGCATTCATCACGGAATGGGGAACTTATTGCTACAGAGTTATGCCTTTTGGGCTCAAAAATGCGGGGGCAACCTATCAAAGAATGGCGACAGCCATCTTCCATGACATGATTCACGAAGAGGTAGAAGTGTACGTGGACGACATGGTTGTTAAATCAAAAACAGCTGAAGAACATACAACAGCACTCGAGAAGTTCTTCCTTAGACTTCGAAAGTATAATCTGAAGCTCAACCCAGCAAAGTGTCTGTTCGGAGCTACATCCGGAGTATTTCTGGGGCATATGGTCAGTCGGAAGGGCATAGAGATTGACCCTTCAAAAGCCAAAGCCATTCTGGAAATGCCAGCTCCAAGGACGGAAAAAGAAGTCTAGGGTTTCCTGGGAAGACTACAGTATATCAGCTGGTTCATCAATCAACTGGCAGACACTTGTGGTCCTATGTTCAAGTTACTTAGGAAAGGAGTAGCAGTCAAGTGGAATGAGGATTGTCAGGAAGCTTTCGACCAAGTCAAACAATATCTGCTATCCCCGCCGGTTTTACAGCCACCAAGGCTAGGGAAACCTTTGCTATTGTACCTATCAGTCACGGAAGAAGCTATGGGTGCAATGTTAGCTCAGCAAGCAGAAGATACAAGGATAGAAAATGCAGTGTATTATCTCAGCAAAAGGATGCTAGAATACGAATTAAGTACAATAAAATAGAGAAGTTGTGTCTGGCTCTAGTCTGGGCCTGTACCAAGCTACAGCACTACCTCTCGTCTTACACTACGTACGTTATTTCCGAATCGAACCCCTTGAAATTCCTTATGGAGAGGCCGGTTCTTGACTGTAAGATGGCAAAGTGGGTATCAGTACTTGCAGCTTATGACCTAAAGTTTGTCCAACGGAAGGCCGTAAAAGGCGGTGCTTTAGCTGATCAATTAGCTGAATTACCGGTCGGAGACCAAATGCTGGAAGTGGAATTTCCTGATGAAGACTTGTTAAGCTTAGAAAGTGAAGTCTGGGAGATGTACTTCGATGGAGCTTCGAATTACCATGGAAATGGGGTTGGAGTTGTATTCAAAACTCCTTGTGGAGAATACATCCCAATCGCAGTCAAATTGGATTTCAACTGCACTAACAATGAAGCCGAGTATGAAGCTTGCATAAGAGGGTTAGAAGCCGCCTTGGAAAAGGAGATAAAGATCCTCAAGGTTTTCGGAGATTCCAACTTAATAGTCTCCCATGCTTTAAGGAAATGGAAAATTAAAGAAGAGCGTTTGGTTCCTTACCTACAACGCTTGGATGAATTGGCTCAGCAATTTGATGGTTTATCCTTCCATTACTTGCCACGAGCCAAAAATCAGTTTGCAGATGCTCTAGCCACTCTAGCCTCCATGGTCAATGTAGAAGAGGATCGAATCATTCGACCCTTGACAGTGCGGCTACAGAAACAGCCAGCACATATCATGAATTTGGTCGACGATAAGCCCTGGTATTGGGATATACAGAATTATCTTCAGAATGAAGTTTACCCAGAGGGATCCACCAAAACTGATCAACGGACATTGAGACAACTAGCATCCGGATATTTCCTTACTGGGGGAATTCTGTACAAAAGAAGTTGGAATGGCCTGCACCTAAGGTGCGTTGATGAGGAAGAAGCTCAAACCATCATGGATTCCTTACATAACGGGGAGTCTGGCCCACACATGCACGGGATAGCCTTGGCTCGAAAAATCATGAACCTAGGTTATTACTGGTCAACCATGAAGGCAGATTGTGTGAGGCATGCGCAGAAGTGCCACGAATGTCAAATTTTTGCTAAATTGCAAAAACAGCCTCCGGTCAATCTGAATCCTATCACTTCACCATGGCCTTTCGCGACCTGGGGCATAGACGTGATCGGAAAAATCCACCCGAAGGCTTCCAACGGTCACCAGTTCATTTTGGTTGCTATAGATTATTTCACTAAGTGGATCGAGGCAGCCTCTTATTCGATTCTGAATGCCAAGAAGGCAGCACAGTTCGTTCGTACCAACATCCTTTGCAGGTACGGAACGCCATTCTAGATCACCACGGATAATGGAGCTCACTTCCAGGGTGAATTTGCTAATTTGTTGAAAGAGACAAGAATCCAACATCATAAGTCCTCACCCTATCGTCCACAAACAAACGGGGCTGTAGAAGCTGCAAATAAGGCCATAAAAGTTATTTTGCAAAAGACAATTAAGAAGCACAAAGCTTGGCATGAACAGTTACCGAATGCCTTATGGGGATATAGGACTTCAATTAGAACACCCACCGGAGCAACTCCGTATTCTTTAGTGTATGGTATGGAAGCAGTGTTGCCTATTGAGCTGGAAGTTCAGTCGGCAAGGATTATCCAGGAAAGCCAGATTAGCGAAGCAGATTGGGCAAAGAATTATCATTTACAGCTCTTGAGTATGGATGAAAAGTGACTACAAGCAGTCCACCAAACTCAAGTGTACCAAAGGAGAATGGCACGACATTTTAATAAGAAGGTCAAAGACCGGAAACTGGAAGAAGGTTGTTTGGTCCTGAAGGAGATTAGACAGCCAATCATAGACCCACGTGGGAAGTTTCGCCCTCATTGGGCTGGACCCTATGTGTTGAAGAAAATATTGTCCGGCGGAGCCGTCATCTTGACTGATTTGGATGGTTTGGAATTCACAAATCCATGTAATTTAGATCAGTTAAAAAGATATTTTGTATGATAAACATTGCATAATGTAAAGTCAACTACATTAGACCTGATTCTCTTTGGAAAAAAGAAATTATATATCGGAGATATGTAGGCAGCCCTCATTGGGTACGGTCTAAACATTAATAAAAAAAAACATACCATTTCATAATTCTTTCTTTTTTGCCGATAATAATAAAAAAAAAGAGAAGAAAACAAAAAAAAAAAAAAAAAACCCGCTAAGTTGAAAACCCGAAAGGGCGGCTTAGGCAAAAATCGGGGCCCGCTAAGTTGAAAACCCGAAAAGGGCGGCTTAGGCAAAAATGGGTAGCTCGCTAAGTTGAAAACCCGAAAGGGCGACTTAGGCAAAAATCAGAGCTTGAATAAATAAAGTTGGAAAATGCTTGGAAAGCTTAAAAGTCAAATGACATGCCCAATTGAAAGCAACAAAGGCAAACAGTCTAAAATCAAGAAGAAAACTAAAGAAAGTAGAGTCCACGTCCAAATAAAACATACATCCAAAGTCCAAAGCCAAAATATCGAAAAGAGTCAAAAACAAAAAAAAAAAAAATCCAAAAAGCCCATAAAAGTCTAAGTGCCCCGTCGCCTCCTTGGGGCAACGTCTTCCGAGTCATCTTTAGCTCCCGAACTCTCTCCAACATTTCCCGTCTGGGGAACCAACAGAATCTCCTCATCAGTCCCAGCCTCATTACCAGCGTCAGCCTGAGTCCAACCTTCAAGTACACTCAGCAGTGCGTTCCTCCTCAGCTTCTCAACTAGCCAGACAATGGTCATAAACCAAGACCGGTACTCAGGAGAAGTCTGAATACCAGCAGGATTAGGCGAAGGTCTAACCATATGATGGTCCCTAACCCAGGCCCTAAGGATGGCTCGAGTAACTCCCGGAGTGATGGCTGAATCAGCTAGGGAATCATCCATGGTCGGAACAGTCTGATCTATCCCCATCTGTCTCAGAACGCGCGAAGCACAGTACCAGGTGCAATTTGTAAGGCCCAACAGGTAAACCTGAGTATGGCGGAAGCTAACCTGAATAAACCGGTTGATATCATACCAAGGTACGAACCACAACACCTCGTCTGGACCTAATTCAATTAACCATGAAGTCCACGCATCAACGGACGGGTATGTAATCAAAATCTTCCGCATACGATACTGGACAGGGTTATAGGGCAATAAAGTTGGAGCAGCAACTACTTGGAGGTGGTCCTTCAACCCAACCTGAGTAATGGATCCTTTCTATTACAAGGGAATGAATCAAAACAAAAAATAGGGAAAAGAAGAGAGGAGAAGTACCTGGAGAATAATCGGGGAAACCGTCCAGTCCTCAAAGCCTAAAGCAACTCTGTCAAGGCTCCTGATAGTTTCTGCTAGCACAATGCTACCAATGCAACCCATGTCCTCCATTTGTCGAATCATAGGACAAAATCGCAGATCCCCGAAGCCTGGATCCTTGTTAAACAAGAAACCAGATAATAAGCAAAATACAAAGGCCCGCATCCTAAGCCTCATCCGGTCTGGGTCATCCAAACGGACCTCTGAAAATTCATCAATCAGGGGCATCAGAATCGCCTTCTGGTCATTAACAATCATGGCTTTAGCTTGTGGCCGGCTGAATTGAAATAAAATTTCAAATGACCGAACATACCCAACTTTAACCTCATGCCTGACTAAAGGGGCATTAGGGTCACACCCTATGATAGCACAAAACTCCTCGAAAAGAGGACACATCTCCTCCATCATGGCCCCGAACCGAAAAACGTGGGCCTCAGGGTCCCAAAGTCTGATACAGGCCCATAAAAAGTTCCAGTCGATCACTACCCCCCTAAGGGTAATGATAGGAGAGAGGCCATACCTCTTCAAGTTGATCTTTTCAACTTTGGAGAGACTCCTAGCCCAGCTGTGCATGCTATGATTGAAAGAAGGATTCATTCTTTGGAAAAGATAAACACAGAGAGAAAAGAAGAAGAGAGAAGATAAGGAATGAGTGAAGAGCCGAAACAAAGAACAAGCTTTTATAGGAGAAAATGCACCGAATGAGGGCGGCAGCAGCCGCCGAATGATGGCGGCAGCAGCCGCCGAATTGCCACCGAATGACGGCGGCAGCGGTCGCCAAATTGCCACTGAATGATGGCGGCAGCGGCCGCCACGCATAAAAAAAAATGCAAATGAACGTCAAATCTCTTATGAATCGTTTTTGTGAGAGATTTAGCAATTTTTACTTACCTCAGTAATGTCCTCAAAAGGCAGAGCCAAGCGATCCACATTTTCCAGCGAGACCTCTCGAAAGGCTAAAGGAGCATCAGGAGTATGGTAGGAAATGCTGTACGGAAGACGTAAATTGGCCAAGTCTGAATGAAGTGACCCAGTAGCCTCTGTCACAGCCCGGGGAGCCCTAGAATGGCCGGCCGAGTGGCTAGGGCCGGCTTGAGATGAACCTTCAGCCCGAGTAGAAGAAGAAGGATCAGTCGTAGGCCTCCTCTTTGAAGTCCTACTCGAAGAACCCGCGGCCCGAGAAGAGCGGGTGGCGGGAGGATGGAAAGGAGCTGATCTCTGAAAATTGTCAAGCCGCGATCCAATAGGCTGCATCAGAAAGAGTCTACAGAACTCAGCATAATCTCCCTCCAAGATGAACTCTCCATACAGAATACCCTCAGTATGCGCATCGGTGAGAGTCATCTGCCTGCCCGCTCGCATGTCCCCGGGAGGAGGATAAGGGATGGAACGACAGCCTCTTATTTGAAAGTCTACTCTCTCGCCCAAGTAGTATCGTCTCACGACGGGATGCGACAAGATCACCCTCCGCCGAGACAAGTCATCCGACCGCTGGAAATGAGGATCAACCTGGATCCAGCTCTGTAGGCGAATGGCCATCGCCCCCACTTCAACCTAAAAAAAAAAAAAAAGATGCAAATATGTTGATAAATCTTTTTTATTCAACGTATTCCAGAATTACTGAACACATACCTGTGCCGGGCTACACGTATCAAAAAAGGTTCTCAGGTCTTTTAACGAGTGCTTATGCCGACTGGTATGAAGGTTTGTTCGGTACCATCTCCGAGCCAAAGGTACCAGCCCTAATCCGAGATCCGCATGAATCTGCTCCGGGCGAGTGTAAGGAAAATACTCAAATGCCCAAATCTGCAACAAAGAAGAAACGAGAGTCAAAAGAAGGCTAATAATATAGAAAAATATACAGAATGTTCTTCGCATTACCTCCCAGAAGTAATAGGTCCCGCTAAGTTTACAGTGGCTCCGACTCAGATCACACGTCATTATACATACGGCTCAGAATAGCGCCGGCCCAGTCATACTCCGTGAGATGGGCTAGGTTTTCTAAACTCTTCAAAATAGAAGGATTAAACCTCTCTTTCCTGCTGGACCAAAAGGTCAAGGCAAACATCAGCAACAAAGTGAATCTGGCCACCTGAGTAGCCGTCAGCTCTCCCCGCCTATGTCTAGCATAAATGCCGGGGGCTTGGAGATATAGCCAGCGCCTGGAAACACTCAAAGCTGGAGTAGCAGAGCCTGGCCCGACAATCCGAGGCAGGTCTATACCAATCAATTCCACCATCCGATCAGGGGAAATCTCTGTCCTCCAGTCATCATATAATTCAATCGTCCGAATACCAAAAGGGATTCCGGTAATCACAGAAAAATCCACAGGGGTCATTGTCATCTCGCCCCAAGAAAAATGAAAAGTGTTAGTAGTGTCCCACCATCTCTCGGCCAAAGCACCCAGCAACTCCTTGTGGCTATTTCGGCCAGCATCAAAATGCCTCAAGTAACCCAGACGGGACGGATTGATGATTGCCCCGACCGGGTGGCTCGGATCCAATATCTCGATCGGGATTTCGAACATAGAATTCTCAGCCACATCCAATTTAATGTAAGGATCCTAAAAGGTAAAGTAATATAAGAATTGTCCCTTGGTTCTTTACTAAGGATAATATATCTTAGCATGCATACTAATAAAACAGCAAATACAGAAAATAAAAATTCACAATTCGGCCACAGAGGCCCGAGAATCACAATTCGGCCGCAGAGGCCCAAAATTCACAAATTCGGCCTAAGGCCCGAAAATCACACTCTGGCCATAGAGGCCCGACAATTCACAATTCGGCCACAGAGGCCCGAGAATCACAATTCGGCCGCAGAGGCCCAAAATTCACAAATTCGGCCTAAGGCCCGAAAATCACACTCTGGCCATAGAGGCCCGACAATTCACAATTCGGCCACAGAGGCTCGAGAATCACAATTCGGCCGCAGAGGCCCAAAATTCACAAATTCGGCCTAAGGCCCGAAAATCACACTCTGGCCATAGAGGCCCGACAATTCACAATTCGGCCACAGAGGCCCGAGAATCACAATTCGGCCACAGAGGCCCAAAATTCACAAATTCGGCCTAAGGCCCGAAAATCACACTCTGGCCATAGAGGCCCGACAATTCACAATTCGGCCACAGAGGCCCGAGAATCACAATTCGGCCGCAGAGGCCCAAAATTCACAAATTCGGCCTAAGGCCCGAAAATCACACTCTGGCCATAGAGGCCCGACAATTCACAATTCGGCCACAGAGGCCCGAGAATCACAATTCGGCCGCAGAGGCCCAAAATTCACAAATTCGGCCTAAGGCCCGAAAATCACACTCTGGCCATAGAGGCCCGACAATTCACAATTCGGCCACAGAGGTCCGAGAATCACAATTCGGCCGTAGAGGCCCAAAATTCACAAATTCGGCCTAAGGCCCGAAAATCACACTCTGGCCATAGAGGCCCGACAATTCACAATTCGGCCACAGAGGCCCGAGAATCACAATTCGGCCACAGAGGCCCAAAATTCACAAATTCGGCCTAAGGCCCGAAAATCACACTTTGGCCATAGAGGCCCGACAATTCACAATTCGGCCTAAGGCCCGAAAAAGTACATTCAGGCCACGAAGGCCCAAAGTTCTCTTTCTGGCCACAGGAGGCCCGAAAAATCACAATCCCCATTTCGTCAGCCCCTAAAAAAAAAAAAAAAAAAAAAAAAGGGAGGCGTACCTGGGCGAAGATGCCTGTTACGGAGGCATGAGTGTTAGCGTCCGCCATAAGGTTGACCTCGTCAAGCGAGATCCCCAGAGACCCCAGGTACTCCTCACCGCTCAGATCAGAGGAAGCCATGAACAAAAAAAAAAAAAGAATTTTGGAGCTTTAGAAGTTGAGAGATTTTGAGAGAGTTCCATAGGTAAGAAAGTTTAGAATGAATGAAAATGAGTTTTTTCAAGCTATTTATAAGCAAATAGTCAAGAGGCGGGTCTTCTGGACGCGTCCAGTTTTCGCCTACAAAATTTGCGTTTCAGACAACCACCGACTCCCATAAATCATTTTTATGGTCGACGGTGGGGGGCAACTGTGAATACCCAAATTTTGAGGCTCAGAAAGCCTGTTTTCCCGGACTGCAAACAGTCCGGCCGGACCAAAGGCTATTTCGGAAGTTCACCGAAAATATGTCAATATGGTACTTAAAACGTCCGGAATGTCGCGAGGATCGCGGAATAGGTCCCGGAATATTTTCGGAGGTCCGGAACTCCCAAAAAGGCCCCCGGAGCGAGGCACGTGTCCACACCGGCCACGGCGGCGCCGGCCGCCGGGCACGGCGGCGCCTGCCGCCGGCCACGGCGGAGCTGGCCGCCGGGAACGGCGGCAGCAGCCGCCCAGCCTGGGCGGCACCTGCCGCCCCACTGCGCGGGCGAGGCCTGGGCGGCACCTGCCGCCCCACTGCGCGGGCGAGGCCTGCCGCCCAGCGCGGCGATGCCTGCCGCCCAGCTCGCGCGGGGCCTGTCGCCCCGCGCGGGCGTGGCCTGCCTCGCGCGTCGGGCGAGTCCTGCCTCCCAGCGCGCGCGGGGCCTGTCGTAAAATCGTAAAATGCCTACAAGTCAACCTTTTTCGGCTAAAAGTTGTAAAATCGAACCATTTTGGCGAAACGCCTTAAAATCAATCTTTTTCGACTAAAAGTCGTAGAATCGAACCATTTTGGCGAAACGCCTTAAAATCAATCTTTTTCGGCTAAATGCCTTAAAATCAACACTTTTGAGCGACAAATCGCTTAAATGAACCATTTTGGCCAAATGCCTTAAAATCAACACTTTTGAGCGACAAATCACTTAAATGAATCATTTTGGCACAAATGCCTTAAAATCAACACTTTCGAGCGACAAATCGCTTAAATGAATCATTTTGACACAAATGTCTTAAAATCAATTACTTTGGCGACAATCGCCCAATCACATCATTTTGGCTAAAAGCCTCAAAATCAACCATTTTGGCGACAATCGCCTAAATTACACATTTTAGCAAACGAATTGCTTAAATCAACACTTTTTCGGCTCGAAGCCTTAAAATCAATCAATTTCGGCTCAGAGCCTTAAAATCAACGATTTTGGCGACAAATCGTTCGACAAAAATCATTTTCGGCAATAATAAGCCCGAACACCAATTTCGGCAAAAATAAGCCCGACGATCATTTTGGCAAAAATGCTTTAAAAACAACACTTTTGGCAAAACGCCTAATCGAATTAATCGATCTTTCGGCAAAATGCCTAAACAAAATGCACAAAGCATACACACACCCATGCATTAAGCATACCATTCAAAGCCCTCTAAAAGAGGCCTATCGAACTACGTTGACTTTGATCTTCCATTCACACGGAAGTACGTAGGCACGTTCGGGATTTCACCCCGGGCGGCAAGTCAAAATCACATAAACATTTCATTTGGTCCGATTACATCATTCACCTTGCAAAGCATTCATCCATCGGTTAGTTCATCAGCATGACATAGTCTCGGGATCCATCTCGGGTTCGCAGACTGTGCCTTAAACATTGGGATAATTAATCTAGTAACTAGGTTAATTGAAAATGGAGTCACTTAGGGTTTTTTCCTAGTTTACCCTAAAATAATTAAACAAGGTGGCGACTCACACACTCACGTGCATTTCTTCTCATTCATCATATGCATCACATGCCTATGACATTTGGGGAAGGGGTTCACAGTAACAGTCTGATTTTCTTTTATTGTCGGTAATAGTGATTTATCGGTCTGTGAATAGTACCATCGGTCCGGGACTTGGTATTATTTTAGTCTAGAAAAATTAGTATGCATATTTAATATTTTATTTACTATTTTTGGAGCATGTTTGCATAATTTAGGCGGGTAGAAATATTTCATGAATATTATTGGAGAGCTTATGTATTAAATGATTTTCTAGTGTGGTATATTAAGAAATAAATGAGGAATTATTTTAGTGGAGTTAATTTAATTAATTGGTGGAGTGAAATCATAAGTAGAAGAGAATTATTTGAGGAATATTTAGAGCCATTGGAAGAGATTACTTAGGACTTGATCTTAGCCACACATTTGGCATTAAATTAGGAAGTCAAATTTGACATTGTCACCTTAAAGTTAACTTTCTTTTTCTTCTCTTCTCCTTCTCCAATGCCATTTTCATCTTCTTCCTCTTCTTTCATTTTCTTCATTTTCTTACCTCCAAATTACCACCAATCTACCTAATTAAACCATGGAATAGTACTTAATTCTTAAGAATTAAGTAGTAGAAGGTGAGATTAGTGATTAAAAGTAAAGAGAATTGAAGTTACCATTGAAGCAAGTAAGTTGTGGTTTTTGAGTTGTGTGAATTAATAAGTAGAATTCATGGTTTAGACATGTTATAGATGCATTAAATCACACTCCATCTATTTCTTTTGTCAATTTTTGATTTTAATGTTGATTTCTCATACTTTGAAGAGGTTGGAGAACCATCCTCTAAAGGTAAAGAGAAAGCCAAGGAGTAAGGCTTTCTAAGCTTATTCAAGCTTGTGAATAAGGTTAGTGCAATAATATTCTCTTTGACCTTTCACTTGTTTAAGTTGTTTTTAATTTTTAGGTTTTTGAATGTATTTTGGGAACTTTCTATGTTTTGGTTAAATTGATGAATTTTAATTTTAGATATGTTCTTAAATGGGATTGGACATCATTTTCGACCCCTTTATACTTCCCATCTATTTTCTGTCATCTTCATGAAAGTTGTAGCTCTATTTCTCATCTTTCTAAAACATATTCTTATGTCTAATTCCAATAATTGTAGCTCAACTTATGATTTAAATACCAAAACTGGTTCTGTTATGGTGTCTCACCTGCATATCCGAAATGATTGTCCATTTTGACCACTAAAATGGCAAAATAATGTCTTACATTCTTCATAAAAGTTGTAGCTCTACCTCTTATTTTTCCAACCCGTCCTCTAGTGTCCAATTTGGAGATACATAGACCAACTTATGGCTGAAACACCCAAACTGACTCTGTCATGTCGGGCCACATGCATTACTGAATTGAGTGTCCATTTTGACCACTATAATGATAAGATTAGGTTCTGAGTTCTTCATAAAAGTTGTTTCCCTGTGTCTTGATACATCTCTCGTTCTGGATTGGGTTAATTTGAGTGTTTGGATAAGTCGTAATTCAATAAACATTGGACTTGGTTCTGCTGAATCAGGTCTGATTTGTTGGTCTGTGTTCCTAGCTTTTGTTTGCTATCTTACCGATTGATTTGGGTTGTGGTCCCTTCATTTGTATCATTTTTTCTTAGCTTTCTAATGAATTGGATTTCATTCAATTTGGAGATCCAGAACTCAATTTATGTTTTAAAAACCCAGCAAAGGTCAAGTTTATGAAAATACCGAAAATTTCTTGATATCTGTACTTTTATACTATATTAAGTATATATATATATATTTGAAATATTTACTTTGAAGAATGTGGTAATTGTTGTAAGTTGTAAGTTGAGAAATTTTGAAATGATGGGTATTAAGTAATAAAGTGTTTTGATTAAGAATTTTGAATAAGTAAGAAAGTTCGTTGTGAAAGAATAATTTTGATTTGGGCTCTACTATGCATGATTGAAATGTGGTATGATGAGATTGATTTTGTTATGTGAAGCTATGATCATATGCTAGGGTTATCAGCCCTTATCATAGGCAGACGCACTTATTTGTGTGATAGGGGTGGCATTTTCATAGGCCACGATTGTGTGATGGGGGTGGCGCTAATATAGGCCACGATCAAATCTGCTCATGTTCATTCTGTATTAGTACGAGCCTTAACTAAAGAATGAAATTTGAAGACATATTTGTATTTATAATCTTCTTATTGCTTTCAAAGTGTTTTAAATTAAATTAATGCGATTTCGGTATTTATATAATTGAGTAATTTAAAGCACTTGCGAGACTTGCCTTGGCTATTCTTGTTATTGTAATTGTTGGTTATTTAGCATCACTGAGTCTTCCACTCAGCGCATTGATTTTTATCACGCGTAGGTTAGGAGCGGAGAATGTTTTTCAAGACCAAAGGAGTAGCATCAGAGTAGATATACCATTTTGGGTAAGATATTATATAAATGGTGATTTTTGGCATGTATATAAAATATTGTTTTATGGAGGTTGTATATAATAAGTTTATAATTTATTAAGAGTTATTATTCTTTAAGGAAATAACATCTTATTATATTTTTTGTGTAAAATGATTATATATTCCTTGAAAAGAGAATGTGTTTAGAATATTGTGATGGAATCTAAGTATATTGATGGATATTTAGAAGTGCTTGTGGCATGTTGTGTTGAATTGGAGTTTTGGGGTTTGGAGAAAATTGGAAGTGTGTATATTTTCTTTGTGTGGCAAGTTACTTTTTTAGGGGAACTTCTTGCAAAATTTTCGTAGGAATGTCCTTAACTATTATGTTAGTTATTTGTTTGTAGAAAAAAAAATGTTAATTACTTGCCTCCTTATGAAAATCTAACCACTTCTAATTTGTGATCTAGCTTTAATAAGGGACATAAGACGGTGCTCCGGCACCGATTGTAGCATCCGCCATCTGGTTCTCCGGGATTGGCCGGTGGGTGTTACAGGTGACATTAATGATCAAAGCATCAAAGGTAAGGAAGTAAGCGAACCACCGAAGCAAGAATTAAAACAACTTCCATCTCATTTAAAATATGCATTCGTAGATGAAAATAATTCTTTTCCTATTATTATTTCCTCTCACTTATCACTTGATGAAGAGAAAAGGTTGTTGCAGGTTCTAGGAAAGCATAAGAAAGCTTTAGGTTGGTCATTCGCAGATTTGAAGGGGATAAGTCCAAGTGTGTGCATGCACAAGATCTTGATGGAAGAAGACTACAAACCTACAATTGAGCATCAACGGAGATTAAATCGAAACTAGAAGGAAGTAGTCAAAGCTGAAATCATTAAGCTTTTAGATACAGGCATTATCTATCCAATCTCAGATAGTGAGTGGGTAAGTCCCGTTCAAGTTGTTCCAAATAAGAGAGGTATGACAGTTATTTCTAACAAGAATAATGAGTTAATTCCTACTAGAACTGTTACAGGTTGGCGTGTGTGTATTGATTATCAAAAGTTGAACAAAGCAACATGCAAAGATCACTTTCCTTTACCTTTTATTGATCAAATGCTTGAAAGACTTGCAGGTTACCCTTACTATTATTTTCTAGATCGTTATTCAGGGTATCTTCAAATACCTATAGCTCCTGAAGATAAAGAAAAGACGACCTTCACTTGCCCTTTTTGATACTTTTGCTTATAGGAGATTGCCTTTTGGGTTGTGTAATGCACTTGCAACTTTTCAGAGGTGTATGATGTCCATATTTTCTGACATGGTTAAAAAATTTATTGAAGTATTTATGGATGATTTTTCTATGTTTAGTTCTTCTTTTGATTCTTGTCTTTATAACCTTTCTCTAGTAATGCAGTGATGTGAGGACACTAACCTTGTTTTGAATTGGGAAAAATGTCACTATGGTTAGTGAAGGTATTGTTTTGGGGCATAAAATCTTAGAAAAAAAGGGATTGAAGAGGACAAAACCAAGATAGAGGTAATTGAAAAGCTACCACCTCCAAATTTAGTAAAGGGAGTAAGGAGTTTTCTTGGTCATGCAAGGTTCTATAAGAGATTTATCAAGGATTTCTCAAAAATCACAAAACCTCTTAGTAATTTATTAGTTAAGGATGTTCCTTTTGATTTTAACAAAGAGTTTTTGAATGCTTTTAACAGATTGAAGAATGAATTGATTTCAGCTCCTATCATCGCCACACCGGATTGGAGCCTACCTTTTGAACTCATGTGTGATTCTAGTGATCATGCTGTAGGAGCTGTTTTGGGGCAAAGAAGAGAAAAAAAAGTTGCATGTCATTTATTATGCTAGTCGTATATTAAATGATGCCCAATTAAATTATGCCACCACTGAAAAGGAGCTTCTTATTGTTGTTTTTGCTTTTGATAAATTTAAAGCATATTTGATTGGAGCTAAAACAATAGTCTTATACTGATCACTCCATTATTAAGTATTTGTTAGAAAAGAAATATGCAAAACCTAGAATAATTCGTTGGGTTCTTCTTTTGCAGCAATTTGATTTGGAGATTCGTGATAAAAAGGGAATCGAGAACCTTGTAGCTGATCATTTGTCAAGGCTTGAGTTGGGGGAAGATAAGCAAGAGGAGTTGCAAATCAATGAAGACTTCCCCCATGAACATCTCCTTCGTCCAACCAATATGCAAGCTCCATGGTACGATGATATAGTTAACTATCTTGTTGCAAAATTACTCCTCTCAATCTCTTTTATCAATAAAAGAAAAAATTCTTTAATGATCTTAAATATTATTATTGGGAGGAGCCTTTTTTGTTCAAGTATTATAGTGATCAACTCTTTAGACCATGTGTGCCGAAAGAACAGATGGAAAGTGTTCTTCGTTTTTGTCATTCAATGGAATGTGGAGGACATTTTGGAGCGAGCAAGACGGCAGCACGTGTTTTAGAAACCGGTTTGTATTGGCCTAACTTATTTAAAGATGCTTTTAACTTTGTTTGTCTTTGTGATCATTGTCAAAGGTTAGGGAATATATCCAAGAGACATGAGATGCCATTGAATAACATCCTTGAAGTGGAGATTTTTGATATTTGGGGTTTGGATATCATGGGGCCCTTTCCATCTTCTTATTCCAACCAATACATTTTAGTGGCGTTGGATTATGTCTCCAAATGGGCGAAGGCAGTTGCTCTTCCCAACAATGATGCCAAGAGTGTGATGAACTTCATAAAGAAATACATTTTCACACGTCATGGTACTCTCGAGCAATAATCACGGATGGAGGTAAGCATTTTTGCTATAAGTACCTAGATTCCCTTCTTTCAAAATATAGTGTTACTCATTGTGTAGGTACCCCATACTATCCACAAACTAATGGACAAGTAGAGGTCATAAATAGGGAAATCAAGAAAATTTTGGAAACTACAGTTGGACAATCAAGGAAGGACTGGTCCAAGAAGCTTAATGATGCACTTTGGGCATCTAGAACTGCATTTAAAACACCAATTGGTATGTCTCCGTATCGAATGGTCTATGGTAAGGCATGTCATCTACTTGTTGAGTTAGAACACAAAGCATTTTGGGCAATTAAGTTTCTCAATTTTAATACCAACGAGGTACGTAAAAAGAAGTTGCTTCAATTGAATACCACGGATGAAATGAGGCTCTATGCTTATGAGAATGCCAAAATCTATAAAGATCGCACTAAGCAATGGCATGATAAGCACATCATTGTGAGGAATCTGAAGGTCGGCCAACAGGTATTGCTCTATAACTCTAGGCTTCGTCTTTTTCTAGGAAAATTGCACTCTAGGTGGTCTGGGCCATTCACGATCAAAGAAATTTTTCCATATGGAGCCGTTGAAATAATGAATGGGGACCGGAGCTTCAAGGTCAATGCACAATGATTGAAAGTTTACCAAGATGGAGATTTTAATCCAATCAAAATCGCTATCAGTCTTACCTAAATTGGGGTCTAGTGCATTAACGACGTTAAACAAAAGTGCTTATGGGAAACAACCCATGCACTTTTATTTAAATTCTCCCCTTTTGTTTTATTTTTGTTACGTTTTTGTTTAGTTTTTTCCCAAATTTTAATCATTCTTGCCTTACGTTGTTAGTCCAAAAATTTTCAGGTGAAACAAGGACTCAGCACCAGCATGCCCTGGCCGTGCTCTTCAACACAGCCATGCTACTTAAAAGGAAAAATCTCTCTAGGTTTAGAGGCTAGCACGCCCCAGTCGTGCACCTTAACATGCCCGTGCCAAGTAACCCTTTGTTTCTCATAGGTTTAGAGATTAGCACGCCCCAGCCGTGCACCTCAACACACCCGTGTCAGGTAACCCTATGTTTCTCGTAGGTTCAGAGGTGCCCCAACCATGCTTAGCAGCACGCCCGTGCTAGGAAGGACTGTTGACCTCCAATTGTGCTCACCTCAGCACGCCCGTGCTGCCACTACCTTGCGAGGTCCAGAGCTCAGAACGCCCAGGCCATGTTAGACATGATGGCCGTGCCACACTACGAAATTCAATTTTTAAAACAGCGTGCTTTGACTTTTCGGTTACCATGCAAACCTTATCTCCTTTTCCCTTTAAATAGCACACCCTCACTTCGTTTTCTTCAACTTTTTTTCATTTCCTTTCTACCAAAACACTTTATCTTCCATTTTCTCTCTAATTTTCACCATGCCTCCATGATATAAGAGACAAAGATCTGTCGCTTCAGTGGCAACAAGAGTCCAACCCACGGCTCCTTCATCACCACCTCCTCCCACAGGTCCTACTCCTCCACCATTCGAAATCGGCATGCCTGAGCATTAAGAAAGGTACACTAAACTCTCTCTCCGATCTATTTTGCCCAACTAATTCATTCATGAAAATGCTTTAGCAAAAATAGGACTTAAAGATACTATACTAGAGCCTCTTAAGCGAATTGGGTGGGAGAACTTTATTGCTATGAAGGATTTGTGTATGCCCCTATGACTTTAGAATTTTTAAGTTCTTATTCTGCTGATATTACTATATTGCTTTATGCATATCCTAGTGAGATTAAGTTCAGATACAAAAATTATGAATTATCGGTGAATGAGGTTAGCCATATATTCGGGTTTCCCACTGAGAATGCCCTTAAGTAAATACCCAAAGATTTCAATGATCGTGGAACATGGACAAGACTGACTGGGGAAATTGGGTACAATCCTAGATTATCGAAAGCCTTAAACTTGAGAAACCCAGCCTATAAGTATATTCATAAATTTTTGGCTAACACAATGTTTGGACGAAGTGAGAGTGATGGGGCGTTAAGCCTAAATGAATTACACTTTATTTGGGCAATGGACTAGGGCATTTTTCTTAATATTGATTTTTAGTTATGCCAACGATGGTTTAGAATTGCAAGGGCAGAAAAGGAAGCTATTATGATGGGATGCTTTGTGACCCGTATTGCTTTTTATTTGAGAGCGTGGAACCCTGTTCAACCGGTTTATGATATTGTGGGAGGTGGAAAGGGTACTAAACTCGACATTGATGTTATGGTGCATATGAGGTTAGTAGAAAAGGTAGGGGATACGTTCCGTATTGTGGGATCCCAAAAAGCAAGACCTGAGGTTGGGAAAACTGAAGAGGCTAATGATACTAATATGGAGGAGGATATTCCACATACATTCCTTAGTTTTGGTACTTTTTTTGGTGCAGGTACATCTAGAGTCGGTCCTTCCTTTCAACGAGCGTCCAATTTGTCCAACGAAGAGGTTCTTGCCCGTATGATGTCTAGAATGGACATGTTTGATGCTCGCTTTCAAGGAATGGAGGCCATGATTTCTGACAGGTTCCAATCCATAGAAATTATGCAAGGGAGCCTCGACTCTCGAGTAGATACCATGCAAAGCCAACATCAGGGAATCGCCAATCAGCTCCAAACTATGATACAGTTGCTGCAGCCGCATCCACCTCCACCACATGAGGAATGTTTGTTTTGTTTTTTATTATTTTTCGTATTGTTTTTATTATCGGTTTGTACTTTTTTTAATTCTTCCTTTTTATTTAGACCGTGTTCTTGTTTGTATTAAGTATTTCGCATATAATTTATTTTATTTTAGTGATTCTTTTTCGTAGATTTGAGAATTCCCGGTGCCCGACTCTTATCGTATAAATTCCTTCATTTTTATTGTATTTTTCATACAATGGTGGTAACAGTTTCGCAACTCTCATATCTTTTTTTTTTCTTGATAATATAATAAGATTGGGGAATTGAGAAAACACACATTGGGGACAATGTGCTAGATTAAGTTGGGGGAAGGGAAATTAGAGTTAAATTTTAGTGTTATTTGTTGTATTAGCTTAATATGGTTGGAATAATTGTTAGCAAGCTTGAAAATTATCATAATTTAATAACTTGTGATAAATTTAGTTGATTTTCTAGTCTAGTATGTTTAATCTTTAATTTAAATTTTTAATTTAACATGATTCTTTGATTTAACCATTTGTTTTTAAGATCATAAGCACTAATTTTTGTGAATTTTATGGTATATAGGTGTGTTTTTAATCAAAGTTTATTTAACCTTGGCATTCCTAGAACATATTAGAATTCCCTTTGAAGAAAAATTTTAAATGCTTACATTTAGAAAGAGATAATTTAGGCATTTTTTGTTGACCTCCATATTTAGTCTATGCCACCTAAGTTAAATTATGACTTTTGAAACCAATTTAAAGCTTATAACCAAAATTTTTCTCGTTTACCCTTATTAAGCCTAGCCATTAAACCAATTTAAATTCTTACCCTAGGTGCAATAATGTATAATTCAAGGATTTGATTTTATTAAAACATAGCAATAAAAGGAAAAAAAATTTTCATTGATACTAGCAAGTGGAGCAATTAGAAAACTCAAAGAGAAGCACCCCATAAATGAAATCTTTCATAGCAATAATTTTTTCAACCCAATCCGCTTAAGAGGTTCTAACACAGTATCTCTAAGTCCTACTTTTTGCTAAAGCATTTTCATCAATGAAATGATTGGGCAAAATAGGTTTGAAAGATAGTTTATTGTACCTTTCATGTTACTCTGGCGTGTCAATCTCGAATGGTGGAGGAACAGGAGCCGTAGGAAGTAGGTATGGCCGGTTCAATGAACCGCCGGTTTTGGTTCATTAAACTGCCGGTTTGAGATGTTTAAAATTTTGAACCGGAACCGACCCTTAAACCTCCGGTTCCGGTTCAGGCACGGTTCCGGCGAACCGATGGTTCAAATTACGGTTCCGATTCGGTTCTGGCATTACGTAAATTTTTAAAAAAATAATAAAATTTTGATTCAGAATTCATGAATAAATAATAATTTTAAAATGTTTAAATTTTATTAACTAAATAAATTATTATAAAATTTTAAAACAAAAACTTCTATAAAATTTTAAATTATTATAAATTATTTTAAAAAAATGAATAAATGGAAGATGAAATTAATGGAATTTAGAATTGGATGAATGAAAATAAAGCAATATTAAGAAGAGGAGAGATAGAATATAATTGGTTGTGAAAAAAAATAATCAACTCATCATATTTATACATATTTTTCATTTATATAGTTTCCCAAATTGTCCCTTATAACAGAAAAATAACAAATATATTTTTGGATAATTTAGTAAATTATAATAAATAAATAATTGATTAAAAATGAATAAATTTTATTTACCAAAAATAAAAAAATTAAATGTCACCTCAAACTAGCCGTTTTAACCTTTTTTTTACACAATTTTTTTCTTTTTGCAAATGAACTATTATTTTTTTCTTTTTACAAATGAACTATTATACACATGAATAGTCCATTTGTAAAAAGAAAAAAATTATGTGTAAAAAAAAAAAAAGGTTCAAACAGCTAGTTTGAACCTTTTTTTTTTACCAATTAAGTCAAATGATTTAATGATATTGCTTTTTTTTTCACTACTTTTTATAAATTATGTATGATTGTGTTCTTCTTTTCATCATAAATCAAATCAAGTGATATAAATTTTTTTATAAAAAATTTTAAGTAACAAATAATTTTATTTGTGAATCCGGTTCGAACCGAACCGAAACCACTTGTTAACCGCCGGTTCTGGGCCGGTTCAAGTTCATTTTTTAACATTCACATGAACCTTAACCGGCTCTTGAACCGCCGGTTCCGGTTAAAAATTTTAAACCACCAGTTTTGGTTCATCTACAATACGGTTCGGTTCCGGTTTGGTTCCAATTAGAACCGAACCGCTGGCCATGCCTAGTGGGAAGAAGAGGCAGCGATGGGAGAACCGTGGGTCAAACTCTTGCTACCACTGAAGCAGTAGATCTGCTTCTCTTGTATCTTGGGGGCATGGTAAAAATCGAAGAAGGAGAAGAAGATGAAGAGTTTTGCTAAGGTTTGGGAGCGAAAATAAAAGAGAGAGTTGAGAGAGAAGGTGGTGAGGGTGTGCTCTTTAAAAGAAATGGGAGAGGAATTTATAACTCTTAAAAAGAGAGGAGGTTTGGGGTTTTCACGATAACCGAAAAGTCTACTCACAATTTTAAAAAGTGGGTCTATAGCGTGGCACGGTCGTGCTAATGTGCACGTGCTGGCCTCTGAGTCTTCAAGGTGGTTGCAGCACGGATCGTGTTGGGGTGAGCACGCTTAAAGATTGACAGCTCTTTGTAGCACAGGCGTGCTAGACCCTGAACCTGGGAGACAATTTTATTTACTTGATACGGGGGTGGCCTTTGAGTCTTCAAGGTGGTTGCAGCACAGATCGTTCTGGGGTGAGCATGCTTAAGGATTGATGGCTCTTTGTAGCACGGCCGTGCTAGACCCTGAACCTGGGAGATAATTTTATTTACGTGATACGGGGGTGGCCTCTGAGTCTTCAAGGTGGTTGCAGCACAGATCGTGTTGGGGTGAGCATGCTTAAGGATCGACAGCTCTTTGTAGCACGGGTGTGCTAAACCCTGAACTTGCGAGACAATTTTATTTACCTGATACGGGGGTGCTAATTGGCACGGCCAGGGTGTGCTAGCCTTTGACTTGGGAAGAAGTTTTGACCCTTAGACAGCACGGGCGTGCTAGAGCATGAACCTCAATTTTACCTGAAGAGATTGGACTAACAATAAAAGAAAAAAATGATTAAAATTTTGTGAGAATTATAAAAAGAAATATCAAAATGTGAGGGTCTAAAGAAAAGATCATGGGCTGTCTCCCCACAAGCGCTTTTGTTTAGCGTCGTTAAGCTCGACTCACTAGACCCCTTTTAGGCAAGATTTATGGTGGTTTTGAGTGCATCAAAGCCTCTATCTTGGTAAACTTTTAACCGTTGTGTACTGACTTTGAAACTCTGTCTCCACTCACTATTTCAATCGCTCCATGTGGAAAATTTTCTTTAATTGTGAATGATCCAGACCACTTAGAGCGCAATTTTCTTAGAAAAAGAAGAAGCCTAGAGTTATAGAGCAATACATGTTGGCTGACCTTCAGATTTCTCACAATTATGTGCTTATCATGCTATTGTTTAGTACGATCTTTATAGATTTTGGCATTCTCATAAGCATGGAGCCTCATTTCATCCATCATGTTCAATTGAAGCAATCTCTTTTTACCTATCTCTTTGACATTAAAGTTGAGAAATTTGATTGCCCAATATGCCTTGTGTTTTAACCCAACAGGTAGATGAGATGCCTTACCATAGACCAATCGATATTGAGACATAACAAGTGGTGTTTTAAATGCAGTTCTATAAGCCCAAAGTGCATCATCGAGCTTCTTGGACCGCTCCTTCCTTGATTGTTCAACTATAGTTCTCAATATTTTCTTGATCTCCCTATTTTTTACCTCTACTTATCCACTTGTTTGTGGATGGTATGGGGTACCTACATGATGAGTAACACCATATTTTGAAAGAAGAGAATCTAGGTATTTATTGCAAAAATGCTTACCATCATCCATGATTACTGCTCTAGGAGTATCATGACGTGTGAAGATGTATTTCTTAAATGAAGCTCATCACACTCTTGGCATCATTGTTGGGAAGAGCAGCGACCTTCGCCCATTTGGAGACATAATCCACCGCTACTAAAATGTATTGGTTGGAATAAGAAGAATGTCCCATAAAATTCAAATCCAGATGATAAAAAATCTCCACTTCAAGCATATTGTTCAATGGCATTTTATGTCTCATGGAGATATTTCCTAACCTTTGACAATGATCACAAACACAAACAAAGTTAAAAGCATCTTTAAATAAGTTAGCCCAATACAAATCGCTTTTTAAAACACGTGTCACCGTCTTGCTCACTCCAAAATGTCCTCCACATCCCATTGAATCACAGAAATGAAGAATACTTTACTTACATCTCTTCTTCCGGCACACATCGTCGAAAGAGTTGGTCACTACAATACTTGAACAAGAAAGGCTCCTCCTAATAGTAACATTTAAGATCATGAAAGAATTTTTTCTTTTGTTGATAAGAAAGATTGAGAGGAGTAATCTTATAAGCAAGATAGTTAACTATATCTGCATACCATGGGGCTTTCATATTTGCTAGAAGAAGAAAATGTTCATATGGGAAGTCTTCATTAATTTGAAACTCTTCTTGCCTTTTTTCCTCCAACTCAAGCCTTGACAAGTGATCAGCAACAATGTTCTTGGTTCCTTTTTTTATCATGAATCTCCAAATCAATTTCCTGCAAAAAAAGAACCCAACGAATTAGTCTAGGCTTTGCATCTTTCTTTTCTAAAAAATATTTAATAGCGGAGTGATCAGTGTAGACTATTGTTTTAACTCCAATCAAATATGCTCTAAATTTATCAAAAGCGAAAATAATAGCAAGAAACTCCTTTTTAGTGGTGGCATAATTTGATTGTGCATCATTTAATGTATGACTAGCATAATAAATAACATGCAACTTTTTTTTTTCTTTGTCCAAGAACAACTCCTATACCATGATCACTAACATCACACATGAGTTCAAAAGGTAGGCTCCAATCTGGTGTAGCGATGATAGGAACTAAAATCAAGTCCTTCTTCAACCTGTTAAAAGCATTCAAACATTTTTCATTAAAATAAAAAAGAACATCCTTAACTAATAAATTACAAAGAGGTTTTGTGATTTTTAAGACATCTTTGATAAATCTCCTATAGAAACCTACATGACAAAGAAAACTTCTTATTTCACTGAATTTGGAGGTGGTAACTTTTCAATTACCTCTTATCTTGGCTTTGTCCACTTCAATCCCTTTTTCTGAGATTTTATGCCTGAGAACAATACCTTCACTAACCATAGAATGTCATTTTTTTCAATTCAAAACAAGGTTAGTATCCTCACATTTCTGCATTACTAGAGAAAGGTTATAGAGACAAGAATCAAAAGAACCAAACATAAAAAAATCATTTATAAATATTTTAATGAATTTTTAAACTATGTTAGAAAATATGGACACATACACCTTTGAGAAGTCCCAGGTGCATTGCACAACCCAAAAGGCATTTTCCTATAGGCAAAGTACTATACGGGCAAGTGAAACTAGTCTTTTCTTAATCCTCATGAGCTATAGGTATTTGAAAATACATTGATTGATTTTAAGCTTGATTGGTACGTCAAAAAGCGTTTTGTGTAGGTCCATGCAAGCAGTACGAGTTAGAACTGACATTCTCGGCCCAATGCAAAATCTGGTCTTCAACACAAGCGTGCTATTTGGCATGGCTTGGGCGTGCTAAGCTCTGAGTTCTCAAGGTGGTTGTAGTACGGGCTGTGCTTGGATAAGCACGCTTAGAGATCGACAACTTCTTTTAGCACGGGCATGCTCTCTGGCACGGCTAGGAGTGCCAACATCTGAACCTCAGTTGAATTTATCTTGAACATAGCAGGGGGTGCTGGATAATACGCTCAGGGCGTCTAGCCTTTGTACTTAGGTACACTCTTTTTTCATTTTTAGCTGATTTTCTATAAAAATGCTACACATTTCCTCAAGATCAAGCGAAATGTGATTCAAGGAAGCTTTAAACAAAAATAAAAATAAAACTAAATAAAACTTAATGAAAGTAATTAAAAATACTAAAATTTCTAATAAAAACTATATTAAAAGTACCATAAAAATAATAGTGTTGGATGAATCATAGTGGATAGGATTTGTAATTAGTATTGGTCGCCTGTGGATTGGCCTATGATTATATTGATTAGTTTGTGACTTTATAGAGGTTAAATAATTCGATTTTTAGGGGAGATGCTGCAGTATTTTCGACAAGGTAGTTGGATGAATAATATGGAATAAAAGGCTTGAATTCAAAGAAATATAAATTAGAGGAATGATTAAGACAGAAATTAATCAAACACTTTAGGAAACTAAAATAGTTGAATCGAAACGTAGAACTTAAGCTAGTGCATATATATATATATATATATTAGAATAGATAACTTAGGAGTAGGAAACTGAAATAAGGGATTTATCTTAATCTAGAATATCTAGATTTAAATGATTGGGAAAAATAGATATAATATTATTAAAAATTAAAATTTAGAAAGGACTGTTAGAATTCATGAATAGCAAACTTATTTTGGTTCTTTCTTTAGATATTCTTGCGGGTCTCGACGAATCAAATTCCAAATAGCAAAGTATCATGAAAGAGACATAGCTTCCAATTAAACTGTATAACGGTGAGTAGTGTTAGATAATCCGTTTCATCCACCTGCATTTGCATCCATGCATACACGGCTAAATGCTACACATGCATTATTTAGTAAATTGTTATTTTGGATATGGTTTGATTAGTTGTGGCGTGCTTCATGTATGCTTTGCTTGTGTGGAATTAGAATGAAGTGGGTCACCGTTGGATTTGTGAGGGCGGTGTATGATATCGCCAGCCATGTATGGGGAGATCGGCGCCCCTGTGTGCATTTGATAATATGTGATATGGAAAACCACAGGATAACCTCCTGTTGGTATGGAAAAGAAAAGAGAGTATAAAAAATATGAGAGGACTGTCAACTGAGGATTAGACCGTTGGCCATGTATAGGGATCGGCTTCCTAGTGCACACGTCATGAGAGGATGTGCCGTGTGTGAGGACAGCTCATCAGGGGTTTCGGTGATGCCATAAACTAAATGTGATATGATTATGTGAAGTTGTTAATATTTGTGATTGATGTTGTTATATTATTTGTGTGATCGTCTGCGTGATCATATAATTGGTCAGATGATTAGATTGATTTATTTACGCATTTGTATGATTGTGTGGGGTGAGAGGATTAACTAACCTACTCACTAAGTTTAGGCGTTCATCCCTGCTCTAATATTTTTTTTTTCAGCTTACAAGTCTTCCATTATCTTGTGATTCTTTGCCACCCGACATCTAGAGAAAATGTCGAAAACGAAACCTTAATTAATTTTGTTTAGTGTATTGAAGTGAAGTTTTAAATTTTTAGATTGTTCTGCAATTACGATAGTCATGTGTAATAAAATTTTAAAAATTATTGATGTATTACTTATTAAATTTTCTATCATGCAATATATTGATACTGGCCTAGAGAACTTTTATTTAAATTAATCTATGCTATTTGAATGTTGGCGAAATTGGGTCTAAGGCCATTTTTATTGAACATAAAGTTCTGTTGGGATATTTTTGACTTACTACGGGCTTTGGTGGTTTTAAACCTATTCAGGTCCTAGTGCCGATTCAGTCCAAGATAACAGGTTGTGACACAATATATTTTACAAAATAATGCATATTTTTACAAAAATTCTGGAAAAGGTGTTTTTTTTTTTTTAAAAGGCGCTAATTTTCTAGGTGAGATAAATGAGTTACAAAATATGATGTACGTTTTTCATTATTTTATGAAAAAATACAACTGATTTGTAAAAAAGTACATTCTTTTCAAAAACTAATTTTTACAGGATTAATATACACTTGTATAATTTTTTTTCAAAAGAATGTACGTTTTTCATTATTTTATGAAAAAATACAACTGATTTGTAAAAAAGTACATTCTTTTCAAAAACTAATTTTTACAGGATTAATATACACTTGTATAATTGTTTTTCAAAAAAAAATTGAAGTGGTATAATTGAGTTACAAAATATGTATTTCTATCATTGTTTTATAAAATATGTAACTTGTTAGTAAAATCTGGCCATTTGTAAAAGACAACTTCTTTGTACAAAAGGGTTTATTTATTTTCTTTTATATATATATATATATATATATATATATATATGTCACGTTTTGCAATATTAACATTAAATTTACTTAAACTCTTAATTAGTTCTAAATACAACTGATTTGTAAAAAAGTGCATATAATCTTGTGTTACAATCATACCGATAGTTTGTCAGCTCCACCTTAGACTATAAACGAACTTTATATCTCATATGAACAAAATGATTTAATATTTTATGTATAAAATAAGCTCTATACATCAAATCATCTACTACTATAAGATAAAAGACAACAATTATAAACATATCCTAAATGATTTACTAAATGTAAATCTAAATGTCAACAATAAGAAATAATAGTTATACAATTAAAAAGATATGGTTAATAGTATAAACTTTATCACCTAGTACTAAATACGTTTTTTATAAAGTGCAAATTTACAAAAATGATTGTGCAATTTAGTGAGCATTAATGCAAATCACAATCTTTTTTTTTATTTATAAAAGATAGGTTTGTTTATGCAAAAAATATTGATGAACAAGTTGGATACTTTAAACTCGTGTGATTAATGGTTTGTTCGACAATATTAGTTATTAGCTGTTGAGTAGCTATGAGCTATTCTATTGGCAGTTTAGCTGTTAGCTAGTATTGTTTAGTTGGTAGTTGTTTATATAGCAGTTCAAATTAGAATTATTCTATAAAGAATAACTATTTAACTAGTTGTTTAACTTAAAATGATAGAAAATGATATTATTTATTTAATTCGTTGAATTCAAGGAAAAAATAATGGTTATATTTATCAAAAAATTTGTTAATATATGACACGCTAAACATTAAAGTATTTAACGTTTCATAAAAAAACTCACTAAATCTCTAAAACCTATTGAATTCAAATAGTTAACCAATAATTTTATTACCTTTCAAACAGTTAACCAATAATAAAATAGCTTATTAAATTCATATAAAATCAAATGAATGGTAATGTGAGTTTACACCACGTTATTCTAGCAAGCACTGTTATTCCATTATTTTGTTTTAGGGTTTCTGTATATGACATGAGTTTAAACAGGTCGTGTCATTGATTGATTCATCTAACCCATTTAACATGTTAATTTAACGATAAAAGTGTAATTCACAAACACACCTATAAATATATATTAAGCAAGTTATATGTATTATATGTGTTCTATTCTAACTCATACACGATCCATTTAATTAAATTTGGTTGAATTTTTTCACTTATATATGATCCATTTAATGAAACAGGTTACATATGTTTAACATATGTTTGTGCCACTCATTTAATTTGCATATCGTATGTGTTTAAATGTTTAACATGATTATTAGACTGGTCGTGTTGACACTAATCATGTCACATGTTAGATATTTCGCGTCGAATGCGACATTTCAACCATTTTAACATCTCATATCATAACCTTATAAATAAATATATATTTATTCATAAATCACCAATGATTATCATTATAGCATACATTAATTACTACCGATCATCTCTTGCCCATTATCATGGGTCATCAATAAGTGACCTCCATTATTTACCACCACAAATCAGTCACTACCACAATAATCTATTGGTTTTTATGTTTTTTTTCAAAATATTTTGTTATTCGATTATAGATAACTATTATTGAATTTCAAATTGGAATAAATTTTTAATGGGAATTAGACTTATCACATTTGGGTAAGGAATTCTTTATAAGTCCATTAAGATTGTATAATTTACATGCAAACGTTTCATTCTTTATAAATTAATTTTAAAATTTTTATAGTTAACATTAACTAATTGAATTCTAAAAAAATATAGAACTTTTTTTAATAGAAAATCACTTGATATATTAAGAAGAAGAAGGAACAATATCCATCATTATAAAAAGAAGAATAGAACGTGAACCTCTTTTATCCAAATAGAGTTTCAAAAAGAAAGCAAAACTAACTTGGAAGATCTCATGAGCAAACCTGATTTCTATTCCTATGAACATGAAGAAAATTAATAAATTGAGAAAGCAAAGAATCTAACTCACAATCTAATCTTATAATCATTTTTCGAAAATTATGGGAGTGAAGATGTTGAACCATCAGCAGCAAATCTAATTCAATTTGTGAGAGTTGAGAAACCTAGCTCTAAAACCTTTTCCATACTAAAGTTGTCGCGTGTACTTCAGTGAGCAGCCTACAACACCAACCGAGAGTGGTGACAACCAATTGCTAAGACCTTACCACCTGCATTCCTAATGACAAAACTAAACACATATTATTGTTGGTGTGGGTCCCATTTTATATGGCATAGCCCAAGAGGGGGGATGAATTGGACTTTCTAAAAATTTAACTTGTAAAACTCAAGTCAGAATTCTAAAGCAGTAGAAATAGAAAGACTTGATGAGAGTCAGTTATTATGATTAAAACTTTCTCACAAAGCTTATAAAAGATTAGAATACTAATTATAACTCTGATTCTGATTTCTTCTTAATGTATTAGGATAAATTAGAACTTTGAGAAATTACAGTACTGAAATTCAGAATTCTACTAATCCACAAAGATAAAGTTTTTACACTTCCAAAAATAGAACATCATAAACAACTTTGCATTTCAGAACATAAACAAATGTGTAAGTAGAACAAGTGCGATCAATCAAGACTTTAAAAATTAAAAGAAGATTAACACAAGGATTTATAATGTTTCGGCACTAACTCGCCTACATCCACTCCCCAAGACTCATCTTGAGATCCTCTATTATGTTATCTCTTTTAAAGGGTAAGAGACAGACTAACTTCACAAAGGAAATAGATCAAAAACTTAGATCTAACCTTTAGCCCACTAGATTTTCAAAGGTTCTAGTGGACCTCTACCCTTTTGTTTTACAGAGAATAGAAAACTCAAAATCAAGACATTAGAATCTCACTAAAGGAAAAGGTTGCTTGATAATCTTTACAACATAGCTTTTCAACCTAAGCTATACGCGAATGTTTTTTATTAAAAATCTCTAGCCTACAACAGATTACACTAATCTATGTAAATAGAGAGAAATGTAATTATAAGTACAAGAAGAATACAAAATAGATTTGAAAACAAAAAGTAAGATCAGAACTGTTCTTCAAAAGAGTTATAATAAAATTTATTTTCTCTTAAAAATATTTCTGGAAGAACAAAGAAGAAAGGAACAAAGGGGCTGACGAGAAGAGCTTTGAATGATTTTGAATATTTGAAATATGACCTCTTAATCTTACCAAATATTTTAGAGAGAGGGAGATGTTTTATACGAAGGGAATGATATTCCTGTTATAAATAACGTTGGGCTTAACTTCAAAAGGCAAAATGTACTTCTAACATAGAAAGCTAAAAGATAGTGCATGAGATAAATTTGAAAAAGTTATTATATCACCTTTTTGCGCACACACACACACAAAAAACTGGATAGGTGGATTGGCAGTTTTAGAAAACATGATTGCTTTCATCAAAATGTTTCAATTCTGTCACAACAAAATTGCTTTTTGTAGAAAGTACATTTAATAGCCTCCAAAATATTTTTTTCAAAAGCCTTTCATTTGGATTTTTGTGAAACACAATGATTAAAGGTTTTTTCCCTCTACAATATTTAATTAAGGTGTTTCAAAAATAATTTTAAAAAAGAGATAAAAAAAATATTTTATGCTTATAATAATATTATCTCTCTATCCTACATTGTTCCTAGAATATATACTAACTAATAATAAAAAAAAAAAAATCGTCACTTGTCTTCATGGTCTTCAATGATAATCTTTGAGTTGTAGGAGCTTGAATTTTTCAATACTTTTATCATTTAGAATTCTGCATAAAAACACTTTAGCACATACAAAATATTAAATTTATTTGATTTGTTTAATCATCAAAATCTTTAAGATAATTGACCTTAAGCCAATAGTTGGCTTAAAATGGAAGCATCTAAGTTTAAACTCATTTGTTACAAGAGGATACCACTTAATATCAATAGAATTACTAGACCGGATATGACTTGCATCTTTGTTCACCTCTTGAAACTCTTACAAAAGCATAAGAGCCAATTGCACCAACTTGTCGATACCCAACAATTTGTTTTGAAAAACACGCGGATTCCTCCCTTTCCAAATCGACCAAGCAAGCATCAGGAAGAGTTCAAGTTGCTGCAACTCAAATTTCAGTGATACCTCCTAAAACCATTTGTCAAAAGAAGAAACCAGGATCGACTTAGATTGAGTTCTTAAACATTAAAGCAACTAAACATTTCTAGCTGGCCAATAGTTCTTCAAAACATGAATAATAAACCCCACCATAAGGCATACAAATGGGATCCAAACTCACCCCTCTCCTAGACAAAGCATACAAAGTAGGTACCTACTTCTTATAAGCATATAAAACAAAATGTTTTACCTTGGACATGATGTCTTATACTCAAGAAATTTGGCAGCCTTCCAGCTGAAGTGGATCCTCTGATCATCGATTGGCTTTTGAAAAGAAGATATGAAATCCACTCTTAATTGGGTAGTGGCCATCCATCGAAAAACTTCAAAACAATGAATCTCTTGTCTACGAATGCTCAACGGAATGGATAAGATTTCAACTTCTTCGTGAGGAGAGAAAATAGCATTAATTGTAGGTCCCTATAAGCTACATACAAGAGAGCGGTGAATTGTGTAGCATATAAATTTTTGGCTTTCAAAAGATCTTTTTCTAAACATAGTAGACGCGCAATAATATTCAGATAATTTCTAGATTTTAAAGTCATATAACTCACTTAAGCATAAAGATTATCTATCATACTTTATCGATCATCAAGTCCAAAAAATACCTCACTAAACTGGACAACTTTATAACTCAGAAATAGTTTTTATTTAAAGCAATATTAATCACAAAGATTCAACATATAAGAACATAAAGTGATTGAATAATCAAGATAAAATGTGTGTAAAAAAAAAAAGCAATATCACAACGAGAAAGTGATGTGGAACCCAAGAATTGTGTCTTGACACCCCAAATTAGATTTAATATATAAACTCTGAATCCCAAATTAAGAACCCTAATTCCCAAATTAAGTATGGAATCATGAATCTTGACCCAATACTTAACTAGAAGTATGAACTAGATATATCAAGGTGAAAGGATGAACACCACAAAGATTAATTATCTTTGATAAGTCTGAAAGCAAGTTCAATGAAGAACCAAAGAGAATTCGCCTCTCTTGAAATAAAATGCATAAACTGAAATACATCCCAATCTTTATCGTACAATACTAAAAACTAAGTATTTATAAGCTAAGAAACCTTAAAATTAAATAAAACATAAAGCCCGGTTTAATAGGCCCAATTATACTGATTAAAATATAGAACTAAATAAAATTCTCAAAGCCCACATGTTTGGATCATGTTAATTAGCCTTGGATCTTCTTTTAAGTCTATCTCTTCATAATCACCGAAGCTTGTTGATTTTCATTATTGGACACGGATCATATGCTCTTTCTTGAAATGGATTTGTCCTCAAATTCGAATCTTTATTGCTGCATAAGTATGTTGTTGTATCCCTTCCTTTAAGTGAAACTGGATCAATGCATACCCCCGATCAAATGGAAAGTTATTGAATCTCTTATCTTGCATAGGATCAAACTAATCAATAGAAGTGCTCTCCCTTTAGTTCCAGAATCTTCATTTTATCAAAGTATGTATCCAATTTTTGCACTTTTGAGTACCTGCTATAAATTACAATAAAATCAAGGTTAACACTATCACAACTATCAATAAATTTAATAAATTTACAAAGATTATATTTTATTGGTTGCACAAAAGTGCTATGCAACTCCTTTTAAGTATAAAGTTTACCCAATGTATAATTCCTTCAATAGACAACGGTTTCATCTTGCAATTCCACTTAGCTATAATAGAATTCTCTTCTACTAGTTGTATCTTTTCCATTTTCTCTTCAATTAATGGCTCTAATTTACCCTTGATCATAAATAAACTTTCTCCTTTTCTTTTCTCTAATAAAAGATTATTAGCTTGTACTTGTTGTGAATTAAGAGGTACTAAGTTTATTTTTCTTCCATCCTTCATTAAAGAACAAGTTCCTTTGGCTTTATCATGATTAGCATGCCTATTAACATGCCATGGTTTTCTTAAAAGCAAGTGACTAGAACTCGTTGAAGTCACATCACATAATATCTTATCTTTGTACCTGCTTATTGAAAATAGAACTAGAATTTATGTAGTCACCCTTACCTCACTATCTTTGTTTAGCCACTGAAGCTTGTATGGATTAGAGTGTATGGTAGTAAATAATCCTAGTTTTTCTATAAAGTAAGTAGAAGCTACATTGACACAACTGTATTATCAATAATAATTCTACTAATCTTATTACTGTTTATTAAGAACGTAGTGTGAAATACCATCACCTTATGCTCATCATTATTATTTCCATAAGCATTAGGAACATGCCTTAGTTACCTTCTTTTGCAAGTTATCAATAAGTGCATCATGTTTTTCCCTTCTATGTCTTATCTCTTCAACCATCATAATCACGTGCTCAAACTGTTTTTATATAGCTTGAAGAATAGAAAATTCATCTTGCTGCTTTACGTCATTATATTTGTTAAACATGATAATAAATTGACAAAAACTGAAATAAATAGAACCAAACAATAACAAGAAATATGGCAACAATAATTTTTTATTTCAACAAAAGAACAAGAATAAGATGATTTAACATTAAAACAAGCATATCAGAAGGAAACAGAAGAAAATGAAAAGCAAACTTAAACAAATGGAAGCATATTGAAACAAACGGAAACAAACAAAATCAAATGGAAACAAACGAAAGCAAAAGGAATCAAATGGAAGCAAACAGAATCAAACGGAAGTAAATGGAATCAAATGAAAACAAATAGAATCAAATGAATATAAACGAAAAAAAAATATAGATAGAATCTGATTTGAGCCAACGCTCTGATACCAAATAATGCGAAACCCTAGGAATTGTGTCTTGACACCCAAAATCAGATTTGATATATAACCCTAAATCCCAAATTATGAATTTCTTCTTAGATAGAATTGTGGATCTTGACTCAATACTCAACTAGAAGTATAAACCAAAGATATCAAGGTGAAAGGATAGCGCCATAATGATTAATTATCTTTGATAAGTTCGAAAGCAAGTTCAATGAATCACCAAAGATAATTCACCTCTGTTGAAATAAAACGCATAAATTGAAATTTTTCTCAATCTCTTCCTTAATACTAAAAACTAAGTATTTATAAACTAAGAAATACTAAAAATTAAATAAAAAATAAAGCTCTATTTAAATAGACCCAATTACGCTAATTAAAATATAAAACTAATTAAAAGACTCAAAATCCATATGTTTAGATCATGTTAATTAGGATTGGATCTTCTTTTAAGTACATCTCTCCATGATCACCATGAGCTTATTGATTTTCATTATTGGACACACATCAGAAAGAGAAAACGAGAAAAATCAACACCAAGAATTATAGTGGTTCAATATTTCTCATGCCTACATTCATTCCTCAAGAAATCATCTTGAGATCTTCCACTATCAAACTCTTTTCAGAGGCAAGAGTAGAGCCAAATACAATAGAAAAAGCCCTAACACCTAGAATTAACCATATCCCACAAGTTTTTCAAAAGACTTGTAAATTTCCCTTATAGTTTTTATTAAAGAACTAAATAAACTTAACCTTACTAGTTTTTACAATGAACTAGGAGATTTAAATTGTTTTGGCAAAGAATAATGAAACTTGTAAGCCTTGCTCTTACTCAAAGAAGGGTACTTGAATATCCATACAATACAAGCTTCACACAAAGTTTTTCACTCACAACAATTTGAGATTAAAAGAGTTCTAATCTATTCTAAATTTACAAAATTTATAGTAGATAGAATGATATGCAAAGTAGGCCTAGGAAAGAGATTTTTATAAATAAAACATATTAGTTTTGAAAATCTCTCTCTAAAGATTGATTACAATCTTCTCTTATAATTTATGCAAGGAAAGAATGAAGAAGAAGGATATCAAGATAAGAGAGTTTGTAAGATGAAAACACAAAATCAGTTTTATCTCTCATACCTTAGAATTTCCGCCGAGCTTTTGATTTAGACCCAGAATTCTTATTCTTCTCGTTAGCTAGAGAAGTTAACATTAGAAAGGGGAGAGAAGAAATGATAAAGTTATCGCTAGAAGTATGGGAGAGATGGAAGGATTTTTGGGCTAAAAGAGCTAGATTAGGTAATGGGTCTTTTCTTTGACAAGCCCAATGTAGATTTCAAATTAAAAAATATTTTCCGTAAAAATCTTTTAAATCACAATTTGGATAGTTTAAATTTTGAAACAACTTGTGAAATAAAATTTTCCCTTGAAATCTTCTTTTTACTTTAACAAGATACTAATTAATCCTAAAATACCTACAAACAAATTTTAATTCTTCAAGGATGCCTTAAGTCTTGATCTTTCATAGGATTAATTGAATCTTCATTTGATTAATTTTTCCATTTAAGTTCCTACAAAAGACCTTAATAAATCATTCAATTTATTATTTTTAGTAATCATCAAAATAGAGTATTACAATGACCTTGAACCAACATTAATTAAATTTAAATTCCAAGAATAAAAATCAAAATTGATTGATTGATTAGCCTTTGCATGCATTACCATACAATATTTTAACAGGAGAGCATTTATATGATTGCAAAGTTGATATGGCTCCCCATATTAAAATATTAGACTCGTTATCCACCCTTCATTTATAGCCCTTTTCCAATATACCTCTAGCTGCTAATATATTCTTCCACGAATGATTCTGTTGAAACCCCTCCTATGCATTAAAAAATAAATAAATAAAGAGGAATATGAAAATTATTTAGCCTCCAACAATCTATCTAACATCGAATTAGGATGTTTGATAATTATCCAATCTTCTTTGACAATTAAAATTAAGGTTAGTGAGCTAGCTCAAATAATTGGTCCACTATTCTCTACGAGAAGGAAAGAGTAATACTACATTTAATATTGAATTATTTATAAACAATATCACCACTTGTCTATCATATCAACATCTGGGAATTAATATACTATTATTACATCTTTAAACACAACCAAAATAAATGTTAAACTACCAGCTCAACAATGCAAAGGTGTAAAGATTTCCTTGGGTCGTTACTCATTATATTATTATATATTTATATACACAGACATCAATGTAATTGCATGGAAATGGATAGGTAGATCCCACTCTCTTTGATTCTTTGTGTAGCCGTAATTTGTTCCAAGCTAAGACACGCAATTCGCGGTGCCTTGCAATCACGCTCCTCGCTCCACGTCACCACTTCTTTTGCTTCCTGTCAAATTTTTCTTCGATGTCAAAGATGATGCAATTATTGACACTACCAAAGTTGATTAAATATTCAAGATTTTGGACTCTGGGTCTGGGTCTTTTTACCGTTACTTGGCTGTTTTTGCACTGTTCGGCCTCCTTTGTTGTTTTTGGTGGTTGATCAAGTTTTTGGGTTCAATTCCTCATATGGGTTTTGAATTCCAGGTTAGATTTTCTTTTATGTTCTCTTCTTTCATGTTTTTGGTGTTTTTTTATTTATTTATTTATTTATCTGTGGCTTGTGAAGTTTCACATTCATGTGTTGCTATGGTTGATTAATACCGAAATTGTTGGTTTTGTTGGTCAGATACTAAAACTATGTGTTTGGATTTTATTTGATTGTGTAATTATTTGTGTCAAAATTTGGAAGGGTAATTCAATCTGGGTAGTTTCAGTTTTTCTGGAATTCGCTTGAAAATGTGAAATCTCCATTTTGAAATTTGAGATTTCTGTGGGACTTTGGTCTTGAATTGACCATTATTATTCTACATTAAGAAAAGAAAGGAAAACAAATATGCAATTATTCTGTGCAATTGTTTTGCAAAAATGCAAGTTTTTGCAGACAACATTTGTTCAGTAGTAATCGAAGCATTCTCAAAGTTTGAGAATTCGCGACTTTTTTACAGTAAACTGAGATTAGTAGTTAGTTTATCTGCGTCCTATGACTTCATCTGTTGTGATACTAAAATAAAGCATCTCTTCAGTAGAATTGATGTTCAATGCACAAAGTTTCATTCTTCGATTATTTTTAGTTTATATTTCTGAATTGCTTGTTTTGAAATCATGCAATTTCTGTTCAACTGCTTGACCCTTTAATGGGTTTGTAAATACTATTCTGCTTTCATACTAGATAGATATAGATGTCTCAGTAATGAGAACCATACCTCCATGAAATTAGATATCAGAAATAAGCTGTCAATTAACTCTCTTTCACTTTAACCAGAAAGCATGCTTATAGTTTACGGGTAAATTCTGGTATTTGGCTTAATTATGTCTTCCTAAGAGAATTTTGATAGTGATACGAGCATGGGTAAGTTATTTGTTTCACTATTTTAACACTGCATGGACATCCATTAGGTTCTCTTAATATTAAAAGGAATGCATCCTGCTTTAGGCATCTGCAAGACAGTTTCCAAAATTCACGTTGGAAGTGAAGAGAATGTCTCTTCTTTTATGAAGTTTTGGTAAAAGGCTATATGCTGCTCAGGCATGCATCACATTGAACTTATAATATGTGCAAATCGTATTATTATAATTATTGCAATATGCAAAAAGGCAGACAGTGATAAACTCAAATTTTCAACCTTCTCATTTCTTTATGTAGCCATTTGGGTAATATAGTTTAAATTTCAAAATCAAAGAAACTGTTCATGCCAAAGAGACAAATAATACTTGTTATTTTCACTGTTAATAGTACCTTTCTAATTTTCTTTGTTATTAAGAAATAGTTATTTCATCTTGTGCATTTTCCCCTTCATTATCTTTCAAGGGGGTATTTTCAGTCGCTTTGTCTTTTAGCACCTTGTGTTGTGATTCCTAATTCTCAGCATTTAGTGATGATAACTTAGAATTGAAGAAAAGAAATTGCATAAATTGGATGTTCATGGAGATTGATTTTTTGACAATTATGTTTCACAGGGTAAGCTGACTTCTGAATACCAGAAACTTCGATTAAAGTACTCATTTCACTAGTGCAAGCATTAAAAATTGACCAAATCAATAATGGCTCCTGGGGATACCATCTGTAAGGAGATGATCGAATCATGCATTGCATATGCAGATTATGAAATGGCAACTTCCAGTGCTGATTTACGAGTATCGCCTCTCAGAAAAGCTGCAACTTGTTTAGGTGGAAATCTCAAAACATCATCAACTAGTGATGTGCAGAACCTGCTTGAATGCCCTGTCTGCATGAATTTAATGTGTCCTCCAATTTACCAGGTATGTTTTTTCATTATAAAAACTAAAAAATTTGGAAGATTCTCTTTAAAGAGTCTACTGAGTAAATTAAAACTTTTTTCTTTTAGATGGTTCTTGCTACAATCAAGTTGCAGTTCTAAGTTGTCAAAAATATGTTTGAAGGTCTTGGTTCTTATGGAACATGAACGAAGGGATTACAGTTTTATATTCTAGGAGTAACTGAATTTTCTTGAACTATATATTACTTGTAAAGGATGGAGTATGGACATGGACGCTGGACACAACATTGATAAGACATGGCTATTCTTAGAAAGACATAGCACATCAAATGCCTGTGGTGTAGTGTCGGGTGACGTGTTAGGGAAGTCTCTAACATGGATGTACACCCAACACTAATGTGTCCATGCTTTATAGCTTGTAAATTATGTTACTATAACATTTGTTAGCAACACAATGCTCTTGCTAGTGATATTGATCAAATCCTACCATTGCACAATTAGCACAGTGCTGACAACATAAAAGGATTCATCCATTATCTTTTATTGTAGTGACCAAGTTACTAATTTTCCATGTCAGTGTCCCAATGGCCATACTCTATGTGCATACTGCAAGGCAAGAGTACACAACTCTTGCCCAACTTGCCGTGGAGAACTTGGCAATATAAGGTGCTTGGCTCTCGAGAAAGTAGCTGAGTCACTGGAACTCCCTTGCAAATACCAGATCATGGGCTGCCCTGATATCTTTCCATACTACATCAAGCTAAAGCATGAAAAAAACTGCAAATATCGTCCATACAATTGTGTATATGCTGGAGCTGAATGTTCTGTCACTGGTGACATTCCACTTCTCGTTATGCATCTCAAGAATGATCACAAGGTTGACATGCATGATGGGTGTTCGTTCAATCATAGATATGTCAAATCCAATCCCCAAGAAATTGATAATGCGACATGGATGTTAACTGTAAGATTTCTTTTAAGTAACATTATCTGATTTTCTTATCAATGATTGATTTAATAGTTTCAATGAGTATTGAGGCTCCAAAATTTTCTAGCATTGAAACTGTTCATTTCTTTTCCTTCAGCAAACTTAGTCTTGAAATTTCAAGCCGTTTGGTTGTGTTTTTAACAAAATCATAGACCCTAAATTTTTCAGTAGTGCTCAGGCAACATAGCTAATCACCATTTTTTCTTTTAAAAAAAAAAATCCATTCTTGACTTTTTACTGCTAATTTCAACTGATGCATGTTTGGAGAATGAAAAAGTACAGCCAAAGAATAATATTTAATAGAAAATGGATGTGTGTCTATTCAGTGACATGGTTTCTCATTTTATATAATTTTCAAATCGTAAATGGCATCAGATGTATCTTTGTACCTATTAGTTCATATGGACATCGTATGAGATATTTAAGTGCTAGGTCATGCATTTCTTGGTTGCTGTCTGCTGAGAACAAAAGGCCAGTCATAGAAGAATCTAGATTTTCAATTAATTGTTGAATTCTGTAATCTCTGCAATTATTTATTTTGATTCCCGGCACTCCATTGTAGCATGGTTCTTCTATGGTAATTAATTCCATTTTCACTAATACAAGAACGAGAATCCTTATATATACTCTTAGGACACATTTGGTTCAATCCGAAATTGGAAATGGGATGCAGTTCTTAGAATTGATCCCATTGGTTTGGTTTAAAAAATAATCTGCAATTTTTGTTTTATATGTATTTTATATTTGAATAATTTAAGTTTATATTGCAATGATATGTAGAGTTTAGACATTATACTTAATGTAACCAACAAATTCTTATTTAGTTACTTAAAAACAAGCAGATTCTTTGGATTTAGACATTTATTTTCATCCAATCCTTATGTGAGATAAACCAAACATGCCCCTGGATTTTCCACAGGAGATGAGAAGAAACTACAATTCTGAAGCATAGGCAAGCCATTGGTTATTTTTATCCTATCTTCCTTAGCAATCTAAGAGGAAGACTGACTGTAACTTTACAGGCTCGTACATATAAATTGTTTTGCTTGATGCAGGTCTTCAACTGTTTCGGCCGACAGTTCTGCTTGCACTTTGAGGCTTTTCAAATAGGAATGGCACCTGTTTACATGGCTTTCATGAGATTCATGGGAAGTGAAGATGAGGCTAGGCAATTTAGTTACAGTCTAGAAGTTGGTGGAAATGGCAGAAAGCTTACATGGCAAGGAATTCCCAGAAGCATCCGCGATAGCCATAAGAAAGTTCGAGATAGTCAAGATGGACTTATCATTCAGAGAGACATGGCACTTTTCTTTTCTGGAGGTGATCAACAAGAGCTGAAGCTGAAAGTGGCGGGACGCATATGGAAAGAACAGTGAGATGTATAAACTATACAAACTCCAGCAAGTATAATGCACTCAGAAATTAAGGGTGTGATTTGTAAATAAGTAGCATCAATTTGCAAGATCAGTTTTACCTTAATTTTGACAGCTATATTGTAGCTCTTGAGGAGTTTGAAAATAAGAAAGGATCCATATGGTATTATACTGCTATGAGTGTGGAAATGGCGGGTTGAGTCAAAGTCAAAATCAATTAAAACTGAATAAATTTATTAGATTTTACAAAATATAATTGATTTGATTCGATTTGGTTTTATCCTTTTAACTGATTTCTGCTCAATCTAAGACTATACCAACTGATTTCATTATCTTGTCACGGTAACTCTGTAGCATTGACTATTTAACACTCCGTTTAATATTTGTGAAGATAACTTAGCTACCTACCTATTAAAAATAATTTCCTCATGTATGTCTGAAATAAAAAAATAAAAAAAAGAAGAATCATAAAACTCAACATAACTACGCAAAATCTTTTTATTGCGCGCATATATTCGTATAAAGGGCAAAAGTCTTATAGATTTGTATTTATTTCAAGCCATAAATATGGCTTAAGATGGATTTTGTGTGGTTGCGTTTCCTTCTAGGTTTTCTGCTTTCTGTAGCACTGATGCCGATTGGATTGTGATAGCTGAGTTCGTGAGATTTCAAATTGAGAGGCAAAGAAAAAAAGGTGAATTATTTAATTTGATTAGCTGACACTTTTCTTCCTTCTTTATTTGTTTTTCAACTGTGTTGTCTATTCTCTGAATTTTACGGGTTATATCAATATCACCCCATTTTAAGCTTAATTTCTAGACATTTGAAAATTTTATAATTATTGTACCTTAATCTAAAATCGGTGTCTAAAAAATTAATAAATAATACAAATGTGAGCCCACACAATGACACGAGAGTTGAACTGAACTCCTAACTCACATCAAAACTCACCGTTTGAATTTAAAAATGCAAAAACCCTAAACGCAAAAAAACTCTCACAATCGCAACCCCTGTCCCCAAAGTCTCTAACTCCTTGGTTTTTTGTACACATAGATTTAGCTTTTTTTCTCTAAATTGCAGGACTGTTCCTCATGATTGCTGCAGATTATTTTAGCTTGCATGTGGGTTTATTATGATGAGAATTGATTCTTTTTCTTGTTGAAGGAATACAAGAAAAGACCAACACGAGAGAAATTAAACCCAATTTTTATTTTTCATTTCTAGTCATGGAGGCTACAGAGATTTAGCAAGCATTTTAGTTTTTAGCAGTAATTTAAGGTGACTTCCTGGACAGTCTAATTATAACAATTTCAGGTGAGTTCATAAAATTTTCATTTAATCTTTAATTTCCTTTTTGTTTTCTAAATATGTATCTAATTATCTTTTTCTCTTGGGCAATGACTTTAAGGTGGTGAGAATTACTTTATGCTGAGGAATATATCAAGAGCAGTGACCAGCAAACAAGCTTCAATGGCTGATCACAGCGCTCAATTACCTTCAATCCAAAATCAAACAAAAAAAAGATCCATCTTTCTTGAATTCTTCAAAGTTCAAAGTTTTAACATTGAGTGTTTTCCTGAAGTTGAATCTGTGATTAGTCCTACCGCAATCATTGACTCTACTAAACTTCTCTCTTACCAAAAACCCATTTTCGTACGACAAGAACCCGCCTAAATCCACCAAAAATTCTTCAGAAACCAAACACCCAATTTCGCTAACTGATTTTTGGGACAGGGGTTGCTATCGTGGGAGTTTTTTTGTTTAGGGTTTTTGTATTTTTTTTTAAGTCCAAACGGTGCGTTTTGGTGTGAGAGTTAGGGGTTGGGTTAGTTTAACCCTTGTGTCAGTGTGTGGGCCCATATCTGCATTGTTTATTGATTATTGGGACATTGATTTTAAATTAGGGTACAGTGATAACAAAATTTTCAAAAATTTTCAAATTGAAATGTTCAGAAATTAAGTTGAAAATGGGGTACAATTAATATAATCGGCAAAGTTACAAAACAAGATTTTTAACATAATAATAAATATAATCACATAAATAAAATTAAATAAATCCATAAACAATAAATAATATCAAATATTTTTAAATAATATTTTCATATTTAATAATAAAACTTTATTTACAAAACAAAAATAAATATTTTATTTTTTATTATCCATTTTGTAGGTAAGAGGTGATCTAGTTAACTTTAGATTTAATAGTTTAAATTTAAAATTTAAAATGTAATGATAGATAAGAATTTTGCATCAATACAAAAAGTTTAACTTTTATACCATAGTTTTATTCTAGGCTTTTACTACAGTAAAGAATTTAAAAAGTCTGTACTAATACAGATACACTCTTTTGGTGTCATTTGACATGCTAACTTATTATAGCAGGTAAACTTTACTTTTTCTTTTTTCTTTTCAAATTTCCTTTTTTTAAAACTTTTAGAAAAATTTTTTGTAATTATGTATTTATGAAATAATGATATGCTTTCACATAAAAAATAGATGAATAAGAAGTCTTAATACGAATATTAAAATTTTTGCAAATATTTAACGGTAATAAATAATTTTTTTATAAATGATTTTAATTAATATCATTTATTAAAATATTTATAGATTTGAGTTATACAAATTGAAATATGTATTGATTTAAATTTTCAAAAGATTATTATTGGTGTTTCACACATTATGCGATTTATAATACCAGTAATGATATAATTAAAATTTTTCGTCATTTTTTTAGTTAACACTAAGTTTGTATTAACTAAATACATTTTTGAGATTATAAAGGTAATTTTGATAAATAAAATAATTTTCGATTCTTTTTGAAATACCACAATAAAATTCAACTTAAATGACTAGAATTACAGGTATTATAAAGTAATTTTAGTATAATAATCATGCTATGAGTCATATTTTAATTAAGTATTATAATATGTACAAAAATTATCATGAGCATCACAAAAATTTTAAAATTTGAAAAATAGTATTTGTATGATTAATATTTTTTTCAGGAAAATGTATTTTAGAGGAAAAATATTCGTTTAGTATAGTCTTTGTGTTAATTGTTTATTAAAAGGATACTTTATATTTATTGTTGTTAAATAGTTTGAATTGGTATCCTTTGAATCAACAAAACAAGATTTTAAACATAATAATAAATATAATTATATGAATAAAATTAAATAATCCATAAACAATAAATAACCAGTTTATTTTTCAAAAAAAAAAATAAATGACCGATTTAGTTATCAAATATTTTTAAATATTATTTTCATATTTAATAATAAAAATTTAGTTACAAAATAAAAATAAAAATTTTATTTTTTATTATCTATCTTGTAAGTAGCAGGTCATCTGGTTAACTTTAGATCTAATGGTTTATAATTAAATATTTTAAATCTAACAGTAGATAAGAATTCTGCATTAATACAGAAAGTTTAACTTCTGTACTGTAGTCCTATCTCTTATTCTAATTTTACACTTTTATTAATTTTTTAGAGCTCATACTTACTTTTTTATTGGTTAAATGCTCATACTTGGATGGGTAAAACTACTGTACAAAAATGCAAAATTCTGTATAGATACAGAAATAGTCAACTTCCATTAGATTTAAACTATTTAAATACGGACCATTAGATATAAAAAATATTTAATAACTTGCTATCCATAAAACCTGTAATTCCTTATTCATGTATTATTTAGTTATATCTATATATCTATATATATATATATATATAAATATATAAAAGATCAACTAAATTTACTTATATGGCATGATACTATGAAACTTAATTAGTGATGTGGAATTTTATTATTTTTAAAATTACTAAAACTTTAAAATTATTAAAACTTTTATTTAATTATCTAATTTGAAGAAATCAAATTATAAAACTTTTCATTTTCTTTATTCAATAATTAATAATTATATAATAAATATATTTCATTAATAAAAAAATCTTTATTTTTTTCTTTTGTAATAATTAATAATACAAATAATAGATTTTTATATTAATAATAGAATATTAATTAATTTTTTCAATAATTAATAACCACACTATGAATTAATGTAATATTTTATTATTTTATAATTTAATTATCATCTAATTTTTTTTAAAAAAAATATTAATTCTCTTTTGAGTACCATACATATAATTATACATCATCTCCTTAATTAATAATACAAATTATTTTTTTATGTTAAACATATTTTTAGATAGAGATAATCTTGAGCAAAAGATATCTATGATTAATGATTCCTTAAGAGCTTATTTGGAACAAATGAAGTCCACAAAATTTTGTGGAATTCATATGAAAATCCAAAATGTTGTGTTTGGAATAAAAAAATACAGATTTAAATTGTACGAATTATATGGTACGAATTATATGGAATCAAATGTACCTAACTCAAATTCTACTAAATTGATGGAATTTGTAAATTAATTTTAAAAATTAACCATTAAAATATTTATTAACAAAATTACCCTCCACTATAAATTTAATTATTTTTATTTTTTTTCCTTTTTGTTTATTTTCTTTGAAAAATTCTAAACTATAACAACGTTATTTTTTTTAATTCAAATAATGACGTTAGTTTATATTTTTATTTTTTTTCCTTTTTATTTTTTTTTAAATTCCAAATCAATAGTGACATTTTTTTAAGTCTATTAATGTCACGACCCATTTCCATGGACCGGACCGGCACTAGGACCTGGGTGGGCTTAAGGCCCCCGAAGCCCGTAGTAAGCCTATATTATGCAAACTTCATCTCCTATTCATAACTGTGGATGCAGGCCCAATAATTTATTTCAATTATGTATCACTAATACAGTTCATATAAACTGGAATACAATTGCGGAACCCTACCTTTACATTTACTTCATTATTTTCTCATTAACAGTCTTCTATAATTAATGTTTCAACTCCATAGGACTCTTCTTTCTTCTATTACCTGAAAAAAAATAGGTAGGCAGGGGTGAGCGCCAAACTCAATGAGTAGAGTTAGATAACCCCCTCACCCCACACAATCACACAGATGCTAAAATATTTTAATGTGGTCACCCGTTTAGTTATATGATCATGCAGTGTCACACAAATGGCAATACAACAGCAATCACCATTATTATCACCTTCATATAATCATATCACGTGGAAATTAGTCAATGGAGTCACCGAAACCCCTGACGAGCCTTACAGAATATATGGTATCAATAGTCCAAATTTTCAGTAACAGAACATGTGGTACCAGAAATCAGAATTTTCAGTAACAGAACCTCAATAACAGAATATGTGGTACCAATAGTCAGAATTCTCAGTAACAGAACCTCAATAACAGAATATGTGGTACCGGTAATCATAATTATCAGTAACAGAACCTCAATAACAGAATATGTGGTACCAGTAATCAGAATTCTCAGTAACAGAACCTCAGTAACAGAATACGTGGTACCGGTAATCAGAATTATCAGTAACAGAACCTCAATAACAGAATATGTGGTACCAATAATCAAAATTATCAGTAACAGAACCTCAATAACAGAATATGTGGTACCAGTAATCAAAATCAGGATCCATATAGCAGTAACAGAATATAATAGAAATCAGAATCAGGATCCGTATAACAGAAACAGTCTCACAAACCCATGGTGACCCACTTCATCCCAATTCCACACAAACAAGGCACAACAATATCACATCACAAGTAATCAAACAATATTTAATATCAACAAATAGTGCAGCACAATATGGCCATAATGCATGATAACATTTAGCCGTGAATGCATGAATGCAGGCGGATGATGCGAATTATCTAACACTACTCACAGTTCTTTATTGTCCTCTAAGGGGACTGCCTTTCTAGCCACGTGCTTCGAGTCTTTGTCCTTGCATTTCGGAATTTTATAAACCTCTAAGATAAACAATAAAATTCTAAGTAAGAATTTTAAATTTGAAGATTCTATTTTATATTCGTTTACTAGTTTTGGTTACCGGTCATTTAATTCACTTATTAATTTAAACTATATATATTTATAGATATATATTGGGTTTCCTTATTTATTTATCACTCTAATAATCTTATTCTATATTTTTAATTTCTATAAACAATTTAATCTCTATAAGTAATTTAATTGCTATAATTAATTTTATTTTTTACCGAAATTTCGGCAGCATTTCTCCTAAAATTCAACTATTCACCAATTAACTCAATCAGTCAACTATCAGATTCTCACGGCCCATCCAGCGGGCAATCAATTCAGTCAATTAATCCCATCCATTCTCCGTATCAACATTAATTCATATATTTTTCTTTAATTCCATAAGTTATAATTTCCTAACAATTTATTTATTACTAGAATTCAATTTTAATTAATCAAGTAATTTTTAATTGATAGATCAATACTAATTTAAATTACTTCTAGTCAGAATTGCTAAAATTAAATTAACTATCCGAGATTACTAAAATCAAATTAATTAACTAAAATTACTAAAAATTAATTAATTTCTGAGAATTAATAAAAATTAATTTATACCCAATTATATTCTTGCCGGAGTTTATTTGATCGGTGACGAAAACTACGCGTGCCGGATCGAAGCTACACGCACTGGGACTGCAAATGGGTGGCCGGAATCAGATCGGAGTGGCTAGACCACCTGAGACCAACGCGTAAACGGGACTGAGTTGCAGCGGTGGCGTGATCTAGCGAAGGAATTGCTGGCGACTCGATGGATCTTTCCTGGTGGCCGGAGACTTGCTGGATCAACGCTCACCTAGACAGATCGGAGGAGCAACCTTCTGTCCCTGCTTGGCTTGAACGGAGAGAGGCGCCGGCGATGGCGGAGCTACTGCAGCGTGGAGCAACGGCGAGGTGGCGCGACGTGGCTGAGCTCGTGATGGTGGCTCGCGTTTCTGCTGGAGCTGTTGGGGCACGAGGCAGACGCAGTCACAGAGAAGAAGAAAGGGAAAGAAAGAAAAGAAAAGAAAGAAAGAAAAAAGAAGAAGAAGAAGAAGAAGAAGAGAGGAGGAGGAGACGGCGGTGGCAGTGTCGGTGGTGCTGCATGGGTGGTCAGGAGGCGCAAGACTGAGTGAGTGAGGGAGATGAGCGTTGAACATAAAGGGGAGGAGGTGTTTCTAGATGGTTTGGGCTGGTTCAGTTGGATTCCGGTTCGAATCAGCCCAAATCTTCGATTTCCAACTGGTTTTCGGCTTTTTTCAATTGGTTTTCGGTTCGGTTTCTCACAGTATTCACACTAAAAAAATTAATATAAATTTCCAGGCTATCGATTTATTAAATTTAAATGAAAAATCTTTGAAAATAAAAATTCGGGTTGTTTCAGTCTTCCCCCCTTATAAAAATTCGTCCTCGAATTTTAAAAGTAACAAGAAACTAGGATGCAACAGTTGTTTACGACAATGGTAGTTGTGCTTCTCACATAATGCTGCAACTGCTAAAAGTTATGACATTCACATTCAGGAGAATACTTGTTCTTATGAGCAGTTAGATATCTACCTTATCACCATAGTTAATTTAGGTTTGAGTTGTACTATATCTACAAGTCATCAACTCAAGTCAAAGATTCATAACCCTAAGCACACAACTCAAGTCAAATATTCATAACCTAAAGCACATATTCGACACTAATATTCACCTTTACACATAATAATTTTAATCACTTATAACCTCTGCTCAAGTAAGGGTTATTAATCTCATTAGCTATATATCATGTGACCTACATTGATGTATCGCCTCATTTATCTCTCACTAGCTATTATAGGCAATGATCATCACTCAATAAGACGCTCATACACAAACCAAATATTAAATTTTCTGATACAAGAATCCATATATTCAAATTTACTACTATCCCAATGTAGAATCCTTATTTCAAAATTCAAAATCCACATGCTGACTCATCCATTTTCCATCAATTCCAAATATTAATATCATTACTCCAATAATCATGGAAGAAGTTTATAATTAGATAAGATGGTTGCTGCCAATTCAAGGAGGTTTTCGATTATTATCAAATTCTGCCATGAAGTACTATTTGATCATTTCCAATTAAAGAGAATAAATTCTTACCACTACTACAAGCTTATTTCAAACAAAATCATGACATTTCTCTAACTAATTGCTATCAACTGATAGGAGATCCTGGCTTCTATCCCAAGCACATCACCTATTTATCAACTTTCTAACAAAAGATAGATATACAATCTCTTTTCAAATCCTACTAATGAGAATCCCATAAAAACAAGTAGTACATCAATTATGTAGAGAGAATTTAAATTCACCATCAAGTCCCTATTTTAGCTATTAACTTCTCTATTCCTCTTTCCAATTTGTTATATCATATCATTTCTTGACCAATTATGACTAGAATTTATTCAACTAGCCAGGTTAGCTGTTGCTATGCCGGATAATTCTTAATTCACTCTCTAAAATTTGCAAACGCCATTCTATTATACTCAACTCCATAAGGAAATCCAGCCTACATTTTTTTTTATTTATTTTACAAGCTGAATCGTGATGTAAAATTCTCCAAACCAATTTACCTATTTCTTCTGTCTTTAATCAATCTTTTAGACCGAAATTTACTTATCTAGAAATCAAGAATCCTAAACAAGTAGTGTCTTTTGCTCTAGCTAAGTAAATGATTAAGAATGTTAAACCCATAATTCAACTCCTGACTAGACTATGTCCTTGATTTTATGTTTATTCTTAATCCCATGAATGCTTATGAATATTCAGACAATAATATCATTGGGTTATTCCCTTTCTCCAAGTCTATCTTAATGTCTATCATCTATAAAATTTATACCTAATACGATCTAGGAATATCCTCAACCTCAATTATGTTCTCTCTATATTCTTTACTCCAAACAAAGTTAATACCTCATTGAATTCCTCAACATCTGAGTTTTAATGTACCAGTCCTCCAATGGACCTAACTAATTAAGTATTCCCTTAAACCATAAGATATGTCACAAACTGCCATTTATAACACAATTCTATTCGTTCAACCATAATTGCTACCAATTACTAAGAATTTCGGAATAGGTTTACATCGACTCCAAATCATGTCTTAATGATTCTCATCCTAATTGGTATCTCAATCATTCAATGAGCAATTTTCATTGATTAATGATTTGATCAACACCCATGAGTTGGCACTCCAATATAATTAAGATGTAATCCTATCTAGTTATCACATCCAATAATCTTATACCAAGTTTCACTGTTCCAATGCATAGTAAATTAAAACTCAGCTAGTTTGTTACCAAATGCAAATATTCCAAATACCTTTGTGTTCTACTAGGGTCATAATTATAACTTTTCTTCTCCATTCAATAAAATAAGTAACTTACAAAATATGCACCAAGTAATAGAAAGTCCTTATGTATGCACTTTCCACCAACAAGTTACGTTTATTCACATTCATTGTCATCTCAAGCTATATCCCATGACCTTTTATCAACTCTTATTCCCAGTTATTACTATTAATAACACATATCACTTGTACATGATACATTTATAAGCTCAATATATGGGTTCAATTAATATAACTCATAAAACATAATACACTTGTCAAATTACAGAAGTCAAAATTTTCTTATCTCTTTCTCTCAAGCAGAAAATCTATCTTTCTTTTTGAATATAAGTACAAAGTTCTTTCGTCATCGGGATTACAATCCTCGACTCAGTTATCTATTTGTTTATTACAAGACATTCAATAGCTTCCTACATTTGATCTCTTTTTAGCTTCTAAATTTACTATTTATGATCCACTAAATTCTCGAAACTCACCTCGCAAAGACCGATTAACTCAACTCATAAGTTTGGTTATAACATTATCAATTATTCATTTAATATTCTATTAGAATTCTCACCGACAGTGATAATTATTTTAAACCTCAAAGCCATTTTCCTACCTTCAATAGTATACATGTTCCATCATTCTACCTTTAATAATATTTCACTTCTTTTTGTCTAACTACATATTCTTATCTACTTATTCTAAAGCATCTTTTAACTTTCTAAATTTTCATAAATCTTAAATTTATTTACAGCATAAAATTACTATTCATGATCATTTAAGTTCTTAATATCCACCTTAGCTCTATTCTTCAAGAGATATAACAAGACACTGTTCAATTATACAAATATTATTCTTCTCTATTCTTTATATTCAAATTATGTTCAAATTATATTATATTCAAGCTATAATTTTCCTAATATAATTATCACCTAATATATTAGCATTTCAATCCCAAAACCACTAATTTCCTTTGCTATCTTTTACTTTTATTTTATTATACTTGGTCCATAAGCTTAGTCTGGCTTATTAAACATCCTACATGTACTAGGATCTTAAGTTTCCTACACTCATGAAATCCCAAAATATAGAAGTCTTTATCTTAAATCTGTTGATGTATCATTATTCCTATTTTCATCGAATCTTGTTACCCATAATCCCTAATTTATTAAACCTCTAAATACTGACTATCCTCATTTAAATCATACTAATTTATACTCTTCGCGTTTCTGTAATTGATTCTTTTCCTAATATCCATACAATAACAGGACTAGATCCATCCTTACTTATCTAATTCATTCGTATAACATCAATTCAATAATTGGACAATTATCTCTCCATGTCCGATGTCATTCATCATTACATTTAATCATCATAGCCCACTATTTACATAATATAAGTACCTTAATTCCCTTATAGAGTCGTTCCTCGAATTATAGAATCTCCCGTTAAACAAAAATCATCGTTTGACATTTACATACCATCAAGTGTACAACTATTTTAAACATCAAAAGATTAAATACCATTAGATTTAATTCTTATTTATACCATATTAAACCATAACATCCCACAATCCACACAATATCGGTCACTAGGTACATAAAGATCAAAGTAATTTATCTCTTACTAAGAATCACAATTTACTTTTCTTATAACCACAATAATTTATATTATTCCCTATATTCATACACTTGAAAAGAAATAGTTGATGAAGACCACAATACACTTTACTCTACTAAGCAGTGATTACTCATAAATAAAACTCACTTCATAAAATAATTCCACCAACATTATTTCGTACAACAAAATTTACTCATCATCAATTATTATTGCAAATCACACCAATTCATTTAGTATTTACACCTTATAAATATTATTTCTGTAATGACACCAATGTATATATTCCATCCAGAAAAATGTTTACCTCAATAGCCATAATAAATTCCACCAACCAATATCACATAATTTCATCAAATAGATATGCTCAAATCAATACTCTAATTACATACATCCTAATGTCCTTGAATCCGAATCATCTAGTTCGCTTATTCATTAACACTAACAACTCATTCTCAACATACCTTTTCCGCAACATCCATCACGTATTAAATACACTAGCATACTTTTATCATTTAACTTCAACCTATTAATCATATATCACTTATTTTCTTACATAATTACATTATTGAATTATTTATTCCATAGAGGAAAATTTAAATTTTAAGCTAAGGACACAGTTTCCATCAGAAAGAGTACACTGGTTGATCAGGCCACTGCACTTCCTTCTAATTTCTCCTGTGTTTCAAAACAACTTTGCCTAACTGTTAATATAATTATCTTTCTCCATTTATTTATGTATTTATTATTCTTATTTATTTTATTTATGATTTTCTAACTGCCTTAGTGCACAGTGCGTCCACCTGCACCTAGGCCGTCTTTTATTTAGTGTCACTCCTTTGTTGGTTACGGCCGATCCCAACGTAGGAGTTTTATATTCAATTTCCTATGTTCCGCAATTGATTCCTAAGGGCCAAAACCAGGCTCTGATACCAACTTTGTCACGACCCATTTCCATGGACCGGACCGGCACTAGGACCTGGGTGGGCTTAAGGCCCCCGAAGCCCGTAGTAAGCCTATATTATGCAAACTTCATCTCCTATTCATAACTGTGGATGCAGGCCCAATAATTTATTTCAATTATGTATCACTAATACAGTTCATATAAACTGGAATACAATTGCGGAACCCTACCTTTACATTTACTTCATTATTTTCTCATTAACAGTCTTCTATAATTAATGTTTCAACTCCATAGGACTCTTCTTTCTTCTATTACCTGAAAAAAAATAGGTAGGCAGGGGTGAGCGCCAAACTCAATGAGTAGAGTTAGATAACCCCCTCACCCCACACAATCACACAGATGCTAAAATATTTTAATGTGGTCACCCGTTTAGTTATATGATCATGCAGTGTCACACAAATGGCAATACAACAGCAATCACCATTATTATCACCTTCATATAATCATATCACGTGGAAATTAGTCAATGGAGTCACCGAAACCCCTGACGAGCCTTACAGAATATATGGTATCAATAGTCCAAATTTTCAGTAACAGAACATGTGGTACCAGAAATCAGAATTTTCAGTAACAGAACCTCAATAACAGAATATGTGGTACCAATAGTCAGAATTCTCAGTAACAGAACCTCAATAACAGAATATGTGGTACCGGTAATCAGAATTATCAGTAACAGAACCTCAATAACAGAATATGTGGTACCAGTAATCAGAATTCTCAGTAACAGAACCTCAGTAACAGAATACGTGGTACCGGTAATCAGAATTATCAGTAACAGAACCTCAATAACAGAATATGTGGTACCAATAATCAAAATTATCAGTAACAGAACCTCAATAACAGAATATGTGGTACCAGTAATCAAAATCAGGATCCATATAGCAGTAACAGAATATAATAGAAATCAGAATCAGGATCCGTATAACAGAAACAGTCTCACAAACCCATGGTGACCCACTTCATCCCAATTCCACACAAACAAGGCACAACAATATCACATCACAAGTAATCAAACAATATTTAATATCAACAAATAGTGCAGCACAATATGGCCATAATGCATGATAACATTTAGCCGTGAATGCATGAATGCAGGCGGATGATGCGAATTATCTAACACTACTCACAGTTCTTTATTGTCCTCTAAGGGGACTGCCTTTCTAGCCACGTGCTTCGAGTCTTTGTCCTTGCATTTCGGAATTTTATAAACCTCTAAGATAAACAATAAAATTCTAAGTAAGAATTTTAAATTTGAAGATTCTATTTTATATTCGTTTACTAGTTTTGGTTACCGGTCATTTAATTCACTTATTAATTTAAACTATATATATTTATAGATATATATTGGGTTTCCTTATTTATTTATCACTCTAATAATCTTATTCTATATTTTTAATTTCTATAAACAATTTAATCTCTATAAGTAATTTAATTGCTATAATTAATTTTATTTTTTACCGAAATTTCGGCAGCATTTCCCCTAAAATTCAACTATTCACCAATTAACTCAATCAGTCAACTATCAGATTCTCACGGCCCATCCAGCGGGCAATCAATTCAGTCAATTAATCCCATCCATTCTCCGTATCAACATTAATTCATATATTTTTCTTTAATTCCATAAGTTATAATTTCCTAACAATTTATTTATTACTAGAATTCAATTTTAATTAATCAAGTAATTTTTAATTGATAGATCAATACTAATTTAAATTACTTCTAGTCAGAATTGCTAAAATTAAATTAACTATCCGAGATTACTAAAATCAAATTAATTAACTAAAATTACTAAAAATTAATTAATTTCTGAGAATTAATAAAAATTAATTTATACCCAATTATATTCTTGCCGGAGTTTATTTGATCGGTGACGAAAACTACGCGTGCCGGATCGAAGCTACACGCACTGGGACTGCAAATGGGTGGCCGGAATCAGATCGGAGTGGCTAGACCACCTGAGACCAACGCGTAAACGGGACTGAGTTGCAGCGGTGGCGTGATCTAGCGAAGGAATTGCTGGCGACTCGATGGATCTTTCCTGGTGGCCGGAGACTTGCTGGATCAACGCTCACCTAGACAGATCGGAGGAGCAACCTTCTGTCCCTGCTTGGCTTGAACGGAGAGAGGCGCCGGCGATGGCGGAGCTACTGCAGCGTGGAGCAACGGCGAGGTGGCGCGACGTGGCTGAGCTCGTGATGGTGGCTCGCGTTTCTGCTGGAGCTGTTGGGGCACGAGGCAGACGCAGTCACAGAGAAGAAGAAAGGGAAAGAAAGAAAAGAAAAGAAAGAAAGAAAAAAGAAGAAGAAGAAGAAGAAGAAGAGAGGAGGAGGAGACGGCGGTGGCAGTGTCGGTGGTGCTGCATGGGTGGTCAGGAGGCGCAAGACTGAGTGAGTGAGGGAGATGAGCGTTGAACATAAAGGGGAGGAGGTGTTTCTAGATGGTTTGGGCTGGTTCAGTTGGATTCCGGTTCGAATCAGCCCAAATCTTCGATTTCCAACTGGTTTTCGGCTTTTTTCAATTGGTTTTCGGTTCGGTTTCTCACAGTATTCACACTAAAAAAATTAATATAAATTTCCAGGCTATCGATTTATTAAATTTAAATGAAAAATCTTTGAAAATAAAAATTCGGGTTGTTTCAATTAATCACGTTATTTATTATTATTATGAAACTATAAAAACTGATTATCAATAATTATTTTCAAATGCCATTAAAAACAAATACTAATATTTTTAATATTTTTTAGTTTTCAAATTAATTATTTAAATCAATAAAATTTTTTACATCAATTAAAAATAATTATTATAAATAATTATTATGATGAATATTACTGCTTTATTAGTATATTTATTTATATGAAATTCATTATTTATATTTTAATAAAAAAAATGACAAGTTATTATATTGCACATGATAAATATAATTGGTGTTTCTTATTTATTTTTGTTAAATTATTATGTCAATGGTGTTTTAAGAAATAAAGACAAATGAATTTTTATTTAAGAATTTATTCCAAACATAATTTTTTAGAATTCAATTGAATTTCTTATTTTAAATTATAGCATACTAAACATGACAAATTCATTGCAAATGAATTTTACTTCGAATTCATTTGCAAATGAATTCTACAACCATTTTTCATTTGTTCCAAACAGGCTATAAGTTTCTTTCATTTTCCATTCAGATAAATTTATAATTTGAGTAATTGTTTTAATTTATAAAAATAATGTTTATGTTTTTTTTTTTTTTTTAGTTTAGCTTAGAAGGTGAATTTGTTGTTTTTAATTTATTAGCGTGTAGAATTCTTTTATCATTTTTAAATTCATAGAAAAAGTGGATTAGTAGTGTTTGTTATAATAATCAAAGAATAAAAAAGGGTGAATGACAAATATTTTTTTTTTTCATATTAATTTATTTATATTTTTCAATCAAAAATAATTGGTACCAATTATTTATAAGTATTAACCGGCACAAATGACTAGTTTATTATTATAATAAAAGACTAAAAGATGAGAAATCGACAATAAGAAAATATCAAAAACTTTTTCATAAATAATTATGATATTAAATTTAAAAAATTATTGAGCTAATATTTACCTTCTAAAATGAAATAATAAAAAAATATTCCCTCCATCCCGTTTTGTTTGTATAGTCTGACAAAATACACATATTAAAAATTTAGTCAACATAAGTTATTTTGTTCTTTTTTACTCTTAGCTTATTAAAATATTAATAAAAGTTTTTCATTTAATAAAGTATTATAAATGTTATCATGAGAAAAATAATTATCCACATATATAAATTTAGAAGGCTAGCAAACATTTTGGGACATCCAAAAAAAGAATAAGCAAATAAAATGAGACAGATAGAATATATTTAATCGTTATATAAATAATATTTTAAGTTTATTGTGTTGCTAATCATAATATATTCATAATTTACTTTTTATATACTTCTACATTATTCGTTATTATATATCCATAACTCAACTTTTTTTCGCTAAAATCATTTTATAGTTAATGAATTTGTTATTGTTTAATTTGAATTTTATTTGTGAAAAACAATTCAAACTTAATTTTTTTAATTTATTGGAGACTTTTATGGACCGAAATAATATTACGGATTACACATAGGTAGCACACCAACTTGAGACCTCCCATAGCTCATCAAATTAGTGATAACAATTGTGGTCAAAAGGACTCAAACTCATAACCTTCCACCTCTCACATAAGTGAGAAGACCAACCAAACCACCACTTAGTTGGCTTTTATTTATCTATTATAAGTTTGACTCTATATAACAAAAGTTTGTGATCTATTAGATTTCAAAACAGTAATAGGATTAATCGACCACAGCAATAATAATTGCATTGTCCTAATACAAATTTAAAATATAATGATAATCGAATTTATAGACTCACCTTAATTTTTAATTTCGAAATATAATATTTGTGCTTTTTAAAATTTTATTGTAAAATTCATAAAAGACAATCAATTACTTAAAAAAATATAACTTCAAAACTTAGTAATCATATTAGAATTAATTATTAATTATATGCCCCATACTATAAATTTTTTTAATGTATATTAAGATCGTTTATAAATTTTTATAAAAATAATTATGTTTAAACTGTTATTTATTGTTTTTAAAATAATTTCAAATACTATATTAAACTCATTTTTTAATCATTCACTTTCAGTTGCAATCAATAGAAATATCTCATATTAATTTAGTGTTATGAAAAAAAAAAAATGATCTTAGAAAAGTTCATTGCATTTTAGGGGAAAAGAGATTTTCTAAAAGCTTGAAAAAAGAAAATTTAAAAAAGAAAAATAATATATAATCTTATGACCTGTAGAGGAAGTTAACATGTACAAAAAACATGTGAAGAAAGTTTCTGTGTCCATACAGAATTTTTGAGTTCTGTGTTGCGCGGTGAATGCCTACTTGTAATAACAGCTTACTTTGGATTGGCATAATGTTTAACATGTATATTGCGGGCGGGCAAAATGCGCCGCAGCAAACATGTGGAGGCATTATGAACTGTAGTAAAAATCGTGTAAGGCCAAGTAGGGCCATTTAGCACGAATCTAATAATAAATAAATGTTTTAACATAAAAGAAATGGAATTTATAATTAAGAGAGAATGTCAAGACTCCTATAAATTTTGCTATTTTAATATGCCAAAATGCACAATCATTTCACTGTGTAAGTAGTCCAAATACAGTAATTAATATAACAGAATAACTTTCAAAACTGATAGCTTTCGCATATTCATATTATTCCGTATACGCCTCAAATACTACACTAAATCCTGCAATTTTAGAAGGAAAAGTTGGTTAACAAAATTTAAGATCTATGATCTACGTATGATGAGTGCTTTTTCTTCCTCTTCAAATTTTCACATCGCCCATTTAGCTGTCAGCAACTTGATATTAGCTTGCACATTTTCCTCCTTCAACAATTGTTAATGATTTGTTAGCTATAGATATGTTATGGTCACTTCTTTTTCTCTTGTTTTCACTTTTGCTCTTCTGCGATTTATTCAGAGCTTGGTCAGCCTTAGAGACAATTTTTGAGACAGTAAATCCTGCAACTTCAAAAACCTGCGATCGAAAAGGAATTAAAGAATTGCGAAGAACAACATCAACTCCTTCATATGTCCAAACGCCTAGGACTGCCTCTCCTTTCAGTCCAATAGCAAACCACCCCAGACCAGCTGCAGCAATATCCACTGAGCTTGAATCCCAACTGCTCCCAGAAATGTGAAATTCCTGTCTCACCCATTTTCCAAGTTCTTGTACTCTTTTCTCCCCAATTGGAGGCTGAAACAATAGGACAAGGTCATGCATATTCTACAGATAAAAACATGGAATATCTTTTGACTGAATTCTAGCCTAACAAATAATGGTTAGGAACAGTACAACTGGTTACTGCCTACATGCTTGAGACCTCCAAAAGTTTAGGATTGAGCAAGAAATGTTTATGTAATTAGATTATCTTGGCCAACTTTTCCATATATATATAGAGAGAATTCCCTTGCAGTAGCTCAAATCAAAACAAATTCAAACGGGAAGTGTATATCCATTTAGTGTACCTATTAGTTACACATTCCGAGTTAATCACAAATGAAAAATATATTTTATAAATCAGTTTCCATGTTTGCAAATGTACAACTTAAAATGAAATTGAATTTCACATGACATGTGCTTCAATAAATCTATAATTAAATTCAAAATTGATTATTCCTAAAATACTTTTACTTATTTATTTTATTTACAAAATATGCATTCCTAGACTTCGCTTTTAAAAAAATTGAAGAGATAATTCCATTTCCAAAGTCAAACAAAAAATTAGGTTTGAGATGAAAGAGAGAATTGGGAAAAGAAAGAGATAGAGCCAAAGGAAGAGGATGCAAAGAAAAAGATAGGTGGAAGGATAGAGAGGAAAGAATGACATGGGTGATTACTTTTGCTCAAAATTTTTATTTTTTAGAGTAATCAAATTTCCTACTTTGGATTTGACTTTGACCTTGAACTTTTTTTGCTATCTCTAGCTCATAGCTCTTATTTACTGCATAAATTTCTATATGCAGTGTCGGCCGCAAAGTTCTCCAACATCATTTACATAGGATGAATGAGGCTACTAATAATGAAAAAGCAAAAGAGAAAACCAACAATACCAGTTATTAACTAATGTAAGATATCACCTGTAATTGACGACCAAAATGGTCTTCTACCATAGTGCTTCCCTTTTCTGCTTTCCCCATATGTAATGGAAGATACGGAGATGCCCATACTGTGACATATACAGAATCTGCTGATAATTCTTCAATGTCCAACCTTATGAGCCCGCCAATATGAACTGAATGACCTTCCTATCAAAACAAAATGCAAGGTGAGTCATAATACTTACAAAACTCCAATCAATTCATCAGAAAATTCTCTCATTTTAGCCGGAATCTCATGTGGCAAAAATAATATAAAGGATGCAATCTCATTATTAAGAAAATAACTGTAAATTCTGTTAGCATGAGAAATTTCTTCATAAATGGTTTTAGGTTAGTGGCAGATTGCATTGCCCATGTGCTCCAGTATAATGTTGAATCAGAAACATGATACAGAAGTGTTTGAGTATCAAAACCTAAATCCTAATGAAAAATGCCCTTTCTCATATAATCTCCAAATCACAGAAAGTCATTACCAAACTGATATAGGAAACTTAAAACATAACAATCAATTCATGATAGAAGCAACCCATTACTTTTCTCAAAGAAGATCCATTTTTGAGACAATCTTTTGGTGAACTACAAAACAAAGAATTAAAATCGATATTCTTTAGATAAAAAATTTTCAATTCATGATCACAACCACTGTATTCCTAGGTCCATAAATATACACGATAAGCATGCTAAAGAGGGAAGAGTACACTAGTTTGCAAGATCATCTGTAGATCAGGAATCACAACCACTGTACATAAATGAAGGCAGCCATTTGTTAATTATTATCTTCTTCCCCTTCTATTAATAAGATCAGGATAACACTGATTTTATGACATACCAACATTTTTTTTTTCAATTTAGTGAAACTTGACAATGAATTAAGTTATTCGTGACAGCTTAATCAATGCCTCAATAAGCTATGACAAAATAGAATCTCTTCTTTTAGCAAGAAGAGGGACCATCATACAAAATTATCAACATACAGCTGCAAAACAAACTATCTTTACCTCCCCAAGCAAGAAATTTGGTTAGTAGAACACAAAATATAGGCATTAAATGCCTATTTTAGATATTTATTTCTCTTCAACCCATCCACATAAACTTGAATTGGCACAAAAATGCATCAATTATCATATCATTTAACTCTAGGAAAATACTAACTAAATGAGTTCACACAGTAAGCAGGAAAAGAAGATTTTGTAACATACAGGGCAAAAATGTATCGACTTTTTGCCTTTTCTCATTCATCAAGAAATTGGCATTATTGAGTCTAGAATCACCAAATTTAACATTTTCTGTCTTTTTCTTTTGAGCTTTCTTGCACAAAACACCACCAAAAATGGCTAAAGGTAACCTCAATGTACCCTGCTATAGTTACTTGTGCAATCTATAGAATCCCACACTTACTTTAAGATTATATTAAGGGTGTGCGTGAGAGAAAGAGAGAGAGAGAGAAATTAAAGGGACGAGTGGAAATAGTGGGGGTAGTTCTGTTTATTATCAAATTGTCAGGATCATAAAAACAAAATGATATCTAAGATTTGAAAGTTTCTTTAAGTTCTTCTAATGTCAAATGTAAACAACCAACATATTTGACTTTAAACTATAAACTCAACAATAACATAGCTATATCTTAGATCCTAACACTCAATTATAACATTGCTCTTGAAATGTAAAGAAATAAATTGAGCTCACAATGGTGTTCTTCAAACTAAAGACTAAATACACATTAGTACAAAATAATAAATAAACAAATAATGTTTTCATATATCTTAAGCATGCCAAAATATTTTCAAATTGTTTTCTATTTTGCCGCAAGATTATAATTCTAGCAAACAAACCTTGATTCTATATGTCCTTGGTTTCAACTCTTTACTGATGTGAACAAGCTTTTGCTCATCTCTAGTTAGCCGTGTAGTAATCTGATGAGGATTCAAAAGCCCTGGTGTGTCAAATAACTTCGCCTGCCCTGGAAGAAAACCTTCCACACGAACAATCCCTAATGTGGTACCGGGAACAGGTGCCTCCGTCAAATGAGTTAACTTCCCTTCACCTCCACCAGTCCACTTCCCCATTGCATTTATCAATGTACTTTTCCCCGCATTTTGCATCCCTACAGCCCACACATTCCCTCTAGGCCCTGCTAACGTAATCACATCCTCAACCAAATCTTTCATTCCCCAGTCTTTAAATGCACTCACAAAATGCACTTTCTTAATAACACTAGCTCCACCTTCTCTCGCTCTTTGTCTTACCCAGTGCTCGAATCTAGTAGGCGACAAAGAAGTAGGCAACAAGTCAATCTTAGTCACTACAAGTACTATTCTAGGCACATTTCCTGATTTCCCCTCTTTCCATGCAGTGAAATTCTCCTCAATTGCTTCTGATACCAACTTGGCTACCTTTTTTGGAAAAGACCCGTCAAAATCTACCGCATCAACAACCAAAAGAACCACTGAACGAGCTCCAGTGGCCGAAATCAAACGCTTACCTACAGTATGATCAAAGTCAAATTCTGGCAACAGATTCTCCACCGCTGGATCCTTCACTTTCCCATAGTATCTCAATGAATGACACCGTGCACACACAATTGGTTTCTCCATAGCTGAATTTTGGGTCAAACTAGAGACAGAATTTTCAGGGTCAATTACAACACCCCGTTTCAAGGAACTTGAAAATTCATACTCTAATGCAACAGGAGCAAGATGGGAACCAGATTTACAATTTAGTTCTTTGACTGATGGCCTGGTGAAGAAACCAGGATGTTTAGGATTTGAGTCCTGCATATGGATCCCACAACCGGGGCAAACAGTGGCCGGAGGAGTAGCATCGTCGTAATTTCCATCGCGGGTGAGGGGCAAAAGAGAAGAAGAGGGTTTTTGTTTTGATGGTGGGTTTGAATTGGTCGGTTTTGAAGAGAAATTGGAGAATGAAAACGAAGAAGAAGAGGTTAATGGATACCGATACAATTGGATAGTTGAGAGATGAGAAAGTGAAGGGCTTGTCAAAGATTGAGCAAACAGGGAGAGGGAAAGGAGATGTTTAAGTTTGGATTTTGATGCAGAGAGGTTTCTAGATATTATCATTCTCTTCTTCTGCGCCTCCGCTTTTGTTTTTGGGCTTTGAGTTCGTTTTTTATTTGAACCGGCAACAAGGGTTTAGGGTTTTTAGCAGGTATAGATTCAGGCATAAATTCAGTATGAAAAGCGTCTACTAGGAAATCTTAATTCTGCAGCTTGAGGCCCAATCTACATGAGAAAAAAAGAAAACATGTAATTTAAACCTGACCCTGTTTTATAGGTTGTAGCCTGAAAAAAAAAAAAAATTAAATCATTAAGAATTGACCTGATGACTTTTGGTCAGTCAACATATTGGTCTTCAATAGCAAATAACTATTTTACAACCAAAGTACATAATTAGTCATGTAGAATAGTATAAAGAATGACACTAACAAAACTTTAAATGGGATTACAGAAAAAGGTGTAGAAAGAAACAATTTAGAAAACCTCCAATTTAAGTGTTACAGCAATTAAAAATTAATATTATCTGTGTTTCAACATGTAAATTTTTTTCACCAATATTATCATTTTGTTTCTCCTTTCAATTCGATACTTTGCTTGTTATATATCTTAAAGTTTCTTTTCTTATTAAAGACTTCCCATGGACAAAAATAATTGATAAATTAAAAAAAAAACAGATAATAAAACAAAAGGTTAGAAATTAAAAAAAGAATACTCTTGATACAAGAAAGAAAACAGTAATACGATGGACTTTCAGATATGAAAAGCTCCTATCAATTCTATATCCTGTTCTTATTTAATCCCTATATCAAACTTGGTGATAATCATGATACTTAATTATTAAACATTACGAGGCTAAATTCTATCAAAATTTCAACAGCACCTCCCCTAAAAATAGGACTGTCTACTTGTTTAAATATCACAATATTATTATATATTTATCAATCAATACACACAGCCCATCCGTTAAGCAATCAATCAAATCGAATACTCGTCCTCCTTTAAATAACAATATCGCCATTTAACATCCATAACAACTTACATAAGCTTAATTCATATTCTAAATAACATCATATTTACTTTATATAAAAACATAACTATCAAATCCCAAGTAAATTCTTTGAAACTTAAACTAAATCAACTACTCTTTTTTGCATGATTAAGAAGTTTTCATACTTCCTATTTGACTTATTATAAGCTTGCTGCCATTGCAAAATAAACATGAACCTTCATCAAGCCTTGCAATAGCATAACAATCCTTTCAATAACTAGTAAGGTGCAGGTTTAGAATTCTAAATATTTTTAAATCTAAGAAATTACTACCAATATAAGATAATATACGTAAGAATGAAGATGGATGAGTGAATTTCAATTACTTCTCTCCCAATCACAATCACTTTTCTGCCATTTGAAGGGAGAATCAAATTTCTAGATTAAATTCATAGTCTAGATGTTATTTATCCATTATTCATCATGAAATAGACATACTACATCCTTTGCCATCTCATTATTGCCAAAACTCATGCAAGTGTGACATGTGGCCACTACTATTCCATAAATCCTTCAAGTTTCCCACAAAAAACTTCAATTTATGCTGAAATTCGTTCATCGTCTCAAAAGGGAGGATTTGCAACTTAAACATCATCCAATTCTATCACTGATTCTACTAAGACATGTAAATCAACAGAACAATGAAACAATAACAAAAAGTTTTTCCTAGTTCATGGTTGAACTGCTATCTTATATACTGCCAGTTTGTAGGAATTCTCAAATCCTCACAAAAACTCACGTTCCACATATTAATCAATTGATTCCTCATTATAGATATTTTGTACAGTACCATTTTCTTCATATTATAATATAACTCGTACAAATAGCCAGGTTAGATGCTGCCCTATCGAGAAATCCTTGATTTCCTTACTAAAAATTGCAATAACTAAATAAACCCTTTATTCCTTATCTGTAATTTCAGTTCATGTTTCAATTAGAGGATAATATCAAATTCTCCCATAATAATTCACATAAACAGTACTTTTAAATCTAACCTCTTCACAGAAAACATAATACAGGCTCAAATCCTTCAATTTAGTCGAAATAATTCATAAAACACGAAGAATGGAGCAGGAAATTACTTACTCAGTTGCGAAAATGTCGGAAAACTGAATATTTCCGGTAAAAGTTACCGGGAACAGCTCCAATGATCAAGGTCCGGTTCTGCCGTCCTAATTTGGCCGGAGGAAAGAACAGTGACGTGCGGTAAAGAGATGACAGCGAGGGAGGAGCTAGTTCCACCGGCTGGTGGCGGGTCTTGCCAGAAAATCGAAGAGGAAAGCAGATAACGCGACTGCGTACCTACTGCGAGCTGGGATCGCAGCTTCTTGGTTCGCTGCGCCAGTCGAAACGGGAAGGAATGAGTGAAGGAGAGACCGGAGCTTCTTCGTCGACGAGAGAGGAGCCGACGTCCCCGGAAAGTCGAGGAGCAGGAGCCTTGACGTGATTTTTCGATCTAAGGATGTCGCGGCTCTCCTGCGCCTTCTGCATACGCCAGAGACGAAAGAGAGGAGAGAAGGGAGGCCAAAATCCGTTGCGGCGAGGAGGCGACGGCGAGGCGAGGCGAGGCGCGGCGCTTGTCTCTGGTGATTGGAAAAATGGGAGGAGGGGAGGGGGAGGGTGAGGTCGGCGCTGAAATATGGGATAGGGGGAGGGTTGCTAGAAGGTTTGGTTTGATTCGGGTTGGTTCGGTCCAAATCACGGTTTTTTTGTGTGGTTTTCAATTCTTTCTCCAATGGTTTAATCTAATTCATGGGTTTGATCAAGCAATTAAGGTATTTATTATTAGAATTTATTTAAATAATTCAAAAAACTATTTTTTAATTGTAAAAATATCCTATAATATATTTGGTTAGAATTTGTATTTAGATTTTTAAATGAAAAATTTTTGAAAATGATTTTCGAGTCGTTTCAGAATCATAAAAATTATTCAAAAATTTTAAAACTTTTTCAAAAAAATTTTTCTCTTAATATTTATTACTTTTCCTCAAAAATATTATGAAAAATTCTTTTTTTCAATAAATCAAGTTAATTAATTATTTTAAGGATAGAACTCAAAATTTATTTTCTATCTCTAAAGAAGAAATAAATTTTCTTTCAGTAATTAACTTCAAAAATATTGATTATATATCATATTTCTTGTGGTTTATTCTAAAAGATTGGTCGTAATAAGTCAATTCGCTAGTAGAAAAATATTCACTCATTTAGATTCTAGAACCTTCTTTTATAACTCTTTGAGGCGAAATAGAAAAGAATTTAGTGTATCCCTAAAAAATGATTTAGGCATTCTTTGAATAAACTACATCAAGGACCGATAGAATTTCTCCTACCTTTTGAACATTAAACCCTTGATAAGCCCCCTTTGAGCCTTAGAAATCCGAATTCTTTTCTTGAGAAAACTCAAAAAATATAAGTCACCAAGCCTAAAAGTTTTTATCTATCCTTCTTATGTGAATTATATTTTCTAGTTAAAATAAAAAAGACAGGAATTCAAGATTTTTGAGAAAGAAAATTGATTCCTTGAAAGAAATCTTAAACCAAAGGGAAATTCAAAGAAAAAGAAAGAAAGAAAAAGAAGAGAAAGAAAAAAGAAAAATTCAAAATTCCCAAGAAACAATAAGGGAATAAGAAAAAGGGAAAAAATTTCCTAGAAAATTAATATTGAAGAGGAAAAATAAGAAAATGTGATTGAAAAGGAAAGAAGAATTGTTAAAAATATTTTTAACAGGAAATATCAATCACATATTACTTGAGCTTAAAATAAATCTTTTTTTTATGAACTCAATTTTTCAAAGCACCATTATAACCTTGGAAAAGACCAGTTGATTCTAAAGGATGCACAAATTCTTAATTGATAGAGAAGAGTTCTTAAGGATAGGCTTATGAAATCTAAAAGGAGCTTTTCACTTAAAAACATATTCCTATGAACTAACTACTTGTTTTGGCCATTCTTTGTATTTTCTACAAATATATATAAATATCAACACAAAGGACTTGATTACTAGACGAATTTTTATTCTTCTTAAAAATTGACCTTAACAGATTGAGTCCTTGAATTAAATATTTAATTTGCAGGATTTAAAGAAAAAGAAGAATAGAGCTTAATTGCTTGAGGACAAGCAACATTTTAAGCATGGGGGGGGGGGGGATTTAATACGATGCAAAAACTTATATATTTGTACACCAAAATCGCCCTGAATTAACTAATATAATGGCTATATTTTTGCACTTACCTTAGAAATTTTGTAGAATTATAGTTTTATATAGGGAGGAACCTCGAAATTTAGAAAAGATGTATTCTTTATAAAATCTGCAGAAGTATTGGCAAATGGACTCGAAAAAAAGCCTAATTTGAGAGCTAATATTACAAGCCCATTTCTCAAATCCAAATTGAGGTTAATCTGCGGAGAAAAGAAGCTCATAAACTGAGCCAGAAGGGGAAAAGCCAAAGTCCAACAAGATGTAAACTTAGGCTATCGCCTAAGACATGGAAATAAAAGACAAAAAGGAACTTAGGCTATCACCTAAGCCAAGGAAGAGAGGCTAGGAGACCATCTAAGTGCACTAGGCGATCTCTTATGTGCAACTCACCCTCTAGGCGATCTCTTATGGCCAAAACACCATCCAGGCGATCTCCTAAGGCCATAATACAATCCAGGCAATCTCCTATGGCCAAAACACCATCCAGGCGATCTCTTATGGTCAAAACACCATCCAAGCGATCTCCTAAGGCCAAAACAACATCCAGACGATCTCCTACATGCACCAGGCGACCTCCTATGGATGGACACTACTCCAAGCAGTCACATATAGGTGTTAGGCAATCTCATATGTGCCAAAGACAAATCGAGTGAGCGCCTACACTAATTCCAAGGTTAAAAGTCTCCATTCATTGAATGACAGCGCATGCTTAGATGTAATCTGATTGAACGCACCCCACTTGCTCCATTTACCAAATTGCACAAAGAAGAGTAGCCGTCAAGCATCTGAGTTCTATAAATAACAGTATACATCAATAGAGAAAAGGGCTGGTTAGCTAGGCTGGAAAATTAGAATATAGTATATCACTCTGTAAATATTTAGCGTAGTTTTGTGTTCATAATCTCAGAGGTCAGGAGAGGAAGGTCGTGCACAGAGTCTTAGACTTAACAAAGCCATACCTGATCCATCATTCTCCTCTGTTATTATATGTTATCATTTTGTTCTTTGTTTTGCTTTTATAAAAGACAACCTTTCTGTAACTCTGTTCTTTTTCTCTCAATAAAAGATATGGATTACTACTTAGTTGTTTACATTGTTTTATCTAAAATGAGTGAGTAAACCAGCCATTCTAAGAATGGATTAATATCTATTACCTCTAAAATGCGGGGTGGCTTTATTAAAAATTGAATCATCTATAATGTGATATAGATTTCTAGTTCAATTGATGCAAGACAAACGCTTGTAAAATAAAGTCGGATCCCTTTATTTACTTGACATTAGGTAGGCGAGCGAAGGATCAAATGATGAAGTTCAAGCGCCTAAACCACATAAATTGAGCATTGGTTTTGTACCTAGAAATACAATAAATCTAGTGTTAAAAGGGGGAAGCTTATTACATATGCAATGTACGAAAGGCGTCATATGATTATTTTAGTTGACTACCTCAAAAGAAGAGATAACTAACTAGAACACTCCGCCCTTCAGAAAATATATCACTTGTGCTTACTTAGATGTCGCCCACTTCCGGATGGTAATGGATCAATCCATCACCAGAATAATTTCTCATTTATAAATTCAAAAAGAAAATATATATATCTCTAACTTCTAAATTCTAATTGCTAACCTCTAACTACTAACTACTAACTTTTATTTTATATTATTTAATTCTTTTAGTTTCTGCTTTTTACTTTACTGCACTTTAAATTTTTGCAATTTACTTTATCGCACTTTTACTTTTCCGCACTTTACTTTTACACACTTTTACTTTATTTAATTTCCAGTCACTTATTTTCTACTATTTAATTTTCTGTCATTTTATTATTTTTAATTTACACATAACTCACCCCTTTTATTGGTTCTGCCTGATAATTAAGTATTCAAAAGATTATTGTACTCAATCCTTCAAATCCTTGTAGATACGATATTTTATATACTACTTGTATGACCCGTTAATACTTGCGGTATAATCTTGCTGCACAAGCATTAGCCGGTGCACGTACCACCAAACTCATGGAACGACTACAAACAGCAGTTGAAGCACAAACATAAGCAACTGTCTCTGGCTAATCTGATCACCCATATCATCATAGAGGACACCAACAGAAAGGAACTCAGAGCTGCTAAAGCAAAGGAGATCACTACAAAAGAAAACTTGATGGAAGACAAAAGGCAACAGAAAAGGCATGTCACGATAACTGATTATATCTCTAGAGCTACTAACCCTACCTTCAAAAAGAAGGAAAATTATTTTGTGTGTGGAAAGTTAGGTCATTATGCACATTAGTGTAATAAGAGAGTGAAAAATGACGTTCATCATAAGCCAAAAGCAAACTTGGTGGAAGGGGATGACATAATTACTACTGTCATTTCTCAAATTAGTCTAGTGGCTAATGTGAAAGAATGGGTGATAGACTCTAGTGCTACTAGGCACATCTGTGCTAATAGAGATGCTTTCACCTCCTACACTTTTGTAGGGGAAGGAGAAGAACATGTATATCTTGGTGATTCTCGAACAGCTAATGTTCTTGGTAAAGGAAAGGTTCTTCTTAAACTAACATCTAGCAAGATCCTTGCTCTCAATGAAATCCTTCATGTGCCTAAAATTAGAACAAATTTGTTTTCTGTGTCTCTATTAGAAAAAGTTGGGGTTAAGGTGTCATTTGAATCTGATAAGATTGTAATGACTAAGAAAATGTTTTTGTGGGCAAAGGGTATTGTAATCAGGGACTCTTTGTGCTTAATATTTCTGAAATTATGAATGAAAATGCTGCTTCTTCTACTTATTTGATTGGTTCCTTTGATTTATGGCATGCTAGACTAGGACATGTGAATTTTCCTTATGTTAAGAAAGTGCAACATGTTGGTTTAATTTCCTGCTTAAGTAATTCATGTATCAATAAATTTGAAATCTGTGTTGAATAAAAATTGACTAAGAAATCACATCCTTCTGTAAATAGGGAAACTGGGCTGCTTAGTCTTGTTAACACTGATTTAGGGAATTTAAAACAAACTATGACTAGAGGTGGTAAACAATATCATATAACTTTTATAGATGACTTTTCTAGATACATCAAAGTATATTTACTTAGAAATAAAGATGAGGCCTTTGATATGATCTTATTATATAAGGCTGAAGTAGAAAATCAATTAAATAAAAAGATCAAAAGAGTAAGATCAAATAGGGGTGGAGAGTATTTTTCTTTTAATAATTACTGCGGAAAAGAAGGAATAATTCATGAAATTACTCCTCCTTATTTACCTAAATGAGTAGCAGAAAGAAAAAATAGAACTTTAAAAGAAATGATGAATGCTTTGCTTGTTAGTTCTTGTGCACTTGATAACTTGTGGGCTGAAGCATTACTTTCTGTATATCATTTGCAAAATCGTATTCCTCACAGGAAAACTGGTAAGACACCATATGAATTGTGGAAAGGCTATAAGCCAAATCTCAGTTATTTAAAAATGTGCGGGTATCTTGCTAATGTAATGCTTCCTGACCCGAAGAAAAGAAAGATTGGCTCTAAAATATCTGATTGCTTGTTTATTGATTATGTTGAACATAGTGCTGCATACAGATTTTTTATTTTGAAGAGTGATGTGCTTGATTGTAACTATAATTGAGATAAAAAAATGCTGAATTTTTTGAAGATATTTTTCCATTGAAAATTAATAATATTTCTCAGGCACCTGAATAACCTATTTCTAAAAATTTTAATGAGGAATTGAGAAGAAGTAAAAGGCAAAGGAAAGGAACTTCATTTGGAAATGATTTTTATACTTATCTTGTTGAAATGACCTTTTAACTTATAATGATGCTATTTCATCCTTTGATGCTTCATTTTGGAAAGAAGCCATTAAAACTGAAATTGATTCTATTACTCGAAATAAAACTTGGATTTTAGTAGATTTACCTCCAGGAGCAAAACCTATTAGCTATAAATAGATTTTCAACAGAAAATACAAACCTGATGTTCTATTGAAAAATACAAAGCTAGATTAGTAACTAAAGGTTTTACTCAAAAATCAAATATTGACTATTTTGATACTTTTGCTCATGTGACTAGAATTGCTTCAACTCAAGTTTTAATTGCCTTGGCTTCTATCCATAAAATTTTTATTCATCAAATGGATGTCAAAATAGCCTTTTTAGATGGTGATTTAGAAGAAAAGATCTATACGGTTCAACCCGAGGGTTGTGTTGTTCCCGATCAAAAGAATAAAGTTTGTAAACTTCTCAAATCTTTGTATGGTTTAAACCAAGCACCTAAACAGTGGCATGAAAAATTTGATCAAGTTTTAATGAGTAATGATTTCACTTCAAATGAAGTTGATAAATTGTACACAAAACTTGTTGGGAATGGATGTGTAATTATTTGCTTATATGTGGACGACATTCTCATTTTTGGTACTAGCTATGATGTAGTATATGAAACCAAGTATTTTTTTTTTATTTGCTTCTAAATTTGATATGAAAGACATGGGTGAAGCAAATGTATTTTGGATATTAAAATCATAAGGAAAGGTGATAGTATAACATTATCACAAGAACACTATATTGAGAAACTTCTTAAGAAGTTTAGACACTTTGATATCACACCTGTGAGCACTCCTTATGATGCTGATACTCAATTAAAGAAAAATAGAGATGATCCTATTGATCAGTTTGAATATGCACAGACCATTGAAAGTCTGATACATTTAATGAATTTTTCTAGACCAGATATTGCTTATGTTGTGTGCAGATTGAGCCAGTATAAAAATAATCCCAACCACGAGCATTTGTTTGCATTAAGTATACTAATGAAATATTTGAGAGGTACCATGAAATGTGGTATTATGTATAGTGGTTTTCCTGCTGTATTAGAAGGATATAGTGATGTTAACTGGATTTCGAATTCAGATGAGACAAAATCCACTAATGGTTATGTTTTCACCCTTAGTGGTGGTGCTGTGTCACCTGGAAGTCAGTTAGGCAAACAATTTTTGCTGAATCAACTATGGAGTCAGAGTTTATAGCTCTAGAACTAGCTAGCAATGAGGCTGAGTGGCTAAGAAATTTCTTAGCCAATATTCCAATAGGAATAAAACCAACACCTTCTGTGTCCATGCATTGTGATTGCCAAGCGGCAATAGCCATTGCAAAGAATAAAAATTTTAATGGTAAAAATAGACACATTCGATTGAGACATGAAGTGTTAGACAATTGCTAACAGATGGAGTCATATCAATCGATTATGTAAAGTCAGAAGTGAATTTGGCCGATCCTCTAACTAAACCATTTACGAGAAAACTAATATATGAAACATCGAGGGGAATGGGACTTAAGCCAGTTTAGGAATTAATAGTGATGGTAACCGAACCTTTGTGATTGGAGATCGAATAAGGTTCATATGGGTAATAACAAGTCACCCATTGATTCTATTAGCATTGATTAATTTTGTCCTTTTTTATAATGTGAGTTATGCTAGGCTGCATTAAATGTGAGGTTGAGCTAAAAACTCTTAATGATTCACATATTCCTTATGGATGGTGTATAAACATGTAGCATACACTGGATGGAATCACCTATGTAAGTGTGGAGTAAGGCCGATCCTATGAGATTGTTGCATAATTTCTAGAGCACTTATGAATAACCAGGCGCGCGCATGGCCTATTAGCACAAAACAACGTTAAAAGCGAGAATCATAAGGATATAATGAGATTGGTACGACCTCTAACATACAACAAAGAGTTTAGGTTCATAAAGCTTGCTTCACCTACACTCTGTATGTTATGACATATCAATCTAGGTCTAGTTCATAGTCCTAAAGACACCAGATTCGAAAGCATTTGTACCCTTTACATTTAAACCCAACAAAAGAAATTTTCTATAAATCTTTTGAAATATGTGATGGATTGTTGTAAGTGAAGTGAAGTATATTTCAAAAGATCCCATATCGCTTATGTAGGAGCCTTTTAAGTAGTTTATTAATAGGTGTTTGATATTGGGCTAGTAAAAGGTGTAGTAAGGGGTTAGGCTCGCGCGCAAGGATTGCGCCAAAAAGTCCAATCCTAGTGCTAGCCAGTGGATTTCCCCCCCCCCCCCCCGACATGTAGATATGATCATGAGGCTCTAGTCAAGCTACGTTTTATTTCTTTTCATTTTCAAAATATTTTAAACTATCATCTTATCTTTAATTTTAACTTTTGGCCAGATATTTTCCCAATATCACGTTCAATTGATTTGTGTAACGTGGGCTTGACTTTCTGTTGGATGGTGAACGTTGGTGAGTTTTGATGGAACTTTATTTTGGTTTTGCAAATATTTTTTTCCAATATCCTTTGCTGGGTAGTATTAGTAAAATTGCCAGTTCTTGTTTACCTAAGAAATCAATTCAAAAGAACCTGTTAAATCCTGGGAAGGGTTTCGTATTGTTTTTATCTCTTTGACGTGATTGTGAAATTATGCTTTTAGGACAATGCTCTCACACGTCTCAGGTTACCATTTTCTCTACACATTCTTCCTATTAAGGTAGAATTATCCAATCAAAGGCTATTAAGATTTGTTCCTACTGTGGAAAAGGGAAACATACAATGAATATACGTTGTAAAAAATAAGATTATCCTCTTGGATACAAATTCAAGAACTCTTCAGTTAATGCAGTAATGATGGATTCCTCTGATCAGCCATATTTAGTAACCGTGATAGACCGTCATTCTGTTTTAACTGACACATCTTTAATGTTTTTCACCTAAGAGTAATATAAAGAACTTCTTACTTTAATTTAAGATTCAAATCCTATTGTAACTGATGATTCTACAGCACTAGTGAGTCATGCAATTAATAATTTTGTGACAACTTCTCCCAGCTTCATCAATCAAGTATCTCTTAAAAACTCCAGTATCAATTACATTCTATTGTCTAATCTAATAGAAAAGTGTGGATTCCAAACATTGTGGCAACAGATCACATATGTTTTTCTTTATCCTTATTCATATCTTATAAAAGGATGAAACCAATATTAATGAAACTGCCTAATGGAAGATGTGTTGTAGCATATTATTCTGGCATTGTATCTTTTACAAAGGAGTTCTATTTGGTTGTTGTGTTATACATCCCAAGTTTTCCTTCAATCTAATATCAGTCATAAAACTTATTTCTCAATTACATTGTAGCTTACTTTTTTTTAGATGATAAATGTCTAATTCATGCAAGGAACACTTGGAGCATGATTTGTACAGCTAGAATTAAAGAGGGCCTTTATGTTCTAGAGTATCCTGCTATACCAACTCCTATTACTTTAACCTCTACTAATAGTATTATTTCTTATTCAAATGTAGCCTTTAATCTAGCTTCTCTTGGCACTACAGGCTAGGGCATTTATCAGCCTAGGGCATTTTTTAGACTAGCTACTTTGAATAAGAATGTTTCTGATGTACAGTTTAATGCAACAACTCCTTGTGATGTATGCAATATGGCCAAACAAAAGAGATAAAAGTTTTTCGTTAGTAACTCAACTACAGCTAATGCTTTTGATCTTTTACATATGGATATTTGGGGTCTGTCATCTATTTCTTCTATTCATGGCCACACATACTTTCTCACAGTCATGGATGACTACACAAGGCATCTATGGCTTCATTTCTTGAAATCTAAGCCAAAAGTAAGATTTAAAGTGCAAGCTTTTATTCACTTTGTGAATACTCAGCTTGGTGTTAAGGTGAAAGCTCTTCAAAGTGATAATGGCCTAGAATTTTAAATGTTATAGTAGAAAATGGTATCCAACATCAGACTTCATGCCTGAAAAACCACAGTAAAATGCTATAATAGAAAGGAAGCATCAGCACATTGTGAATGTTACTAGAGCTCTCCTTTTTCAGTCTAGATTGCCACAAAGCTATTGGTCTCATGCTGCAGCACATGTTGCGTTTCTCATTAATAGGCTTCCTACCCTATTTTTACATGACCGATCTCCTTTTGAAGTCTTGTACAAGCACAAACCAGATGACATCAAAGTCTTTGGTTCTTTGTGTTTTGCTTCAACTTTGTCTGCACACAGAATTAAGTTCACCAAGGGCTAGAAAATGTTTTTTGGGGTACAAATTAGGAACAAAAGGGTATGTTCTCTTGCATTTGCAAACCAGGTCTGTGTTCCTTTCACGAAATTTGCACTTTTATGAATCTTATTTTCCTTTTACCAAGTCCAAATCTGAAGCAGACATTCTCCAATTAACAGATAATTCACACCTTGGTTACTCAAACCCAATCCCTTCATCTACACCCTTTAATATTATTCCTTCTCCTTCACCATTAAATCCTTCTTTACAAGATTCCATTGACAATTTATCATTTCTCTTCCTTTACCACAACCACTTCAGACACTCAACTAGAATTAGAAAAACACCTTCTTATCTCATAGATTATCACTCTAATCTTTTACAATCTCAGACTTCCCTTCCTTCCCAATCAAAATACATCATTTCTAATGTCTTATCCTACTCCTTGTTATCTCCCAGCCATGCTCATTATTCACTTAATCTTTCTTCCATACTTGAACCAAAAATGTATAAATAAGCAGTACAACTTGAGGAATGGAGAAGTAACATGGATGGCGAGTTGGAGGCACTACAAAACAATACTACCTGGACCCTAGTCCCTTGACCCCCACATAAAACACCCATAGGTTGCAAATGGATTTATAAAATCAAACTCAAATCTGACAGTTCTATCGGGAGGTACAAGGCTAGACTTATGGCCAAAGGATATACACAGGTAGAAAGGTTGGATTATTTGGACACGTTCTCACCTGTGGCCAAGATGACCATCAGATTATTTTTGGCTCTTTCTTCTATGAATAATTGGTTTTTACATCAATTAGATGTAAATAACGTGTTTTGAATTAAAGATCTTAGCAATTTAATATTCTTTCTTAGTTTAGAATTGCAAGATCCAACAAAGGCATTCATCTTTCCCAATGTAAATATGCATTGGAGCTGCTTGAGGAGACAGGTTATTTGGATGCCAAACCTTGTCCCACTATAATGGATTACAATTCTAAATTGAGTAGTTCTTTAATGAATCATTGCCTGGCATTTCTGGATATCAAAAATTGGTTGGAAAATTGCTATATCTCAACACCATAAGGCCTGACGTAACTTATTTCATCAACTAATTAAGTCAATATCTCTCAGCTCTTACTACTGCTCATGAACAGGCTATTCATCACTTACTAAGGTATGTTAAGAAGGATCAAGACTTTGGTCTTTTCTTTACCTTAGATTCTACTCCTGTTTTATGAGCTTTTATTGATTCATACTGGCTGGTTTCCTTGACTCCTGAAAATCAATCACGGGGTATGCTGTTTATATTGGAAATTCATTGATAAGTTGGCGTTCCAAGAAGCAAATGACAGTTTCTCGTTCCTCGTTAGAAGCAGATTATAGAGCTCTTGCTGCAACAACGCATGAGGTACAATGGATAAAGTTCCTTGTTCAAGACCTACACATATCTCATGATAATTCAATAAGTATTTACTATGATAATCAAAGTGCGTTATACATTGCTGCTAATCCAACTTTTCACGAGCGCACTAAACATATCGATCGATAATGGTCTGATTCATCTCCTACCTATCTAACTCATTTGTAGCTCGTTTATATCTATAATAAGGCTTTATCCCCCTCTATTTTCTCTTCCTTAGTTCTCAAGTTGGGTATGCTCAACATTCACTCCCCAACTTGCAGGGGGAAGGAGGTATTACAGTCCAAAATGCAGTTGAGCAACGAATGAAACGTGCAGTAAAAATGAAGTCACTTTATTCTAAATAAAATTGATCGTTTTAATTAATCCACTAGTTATCTTCCTCCTCTAAAGTGCGCCAAAGTTCAAATTCTTCAATTCATAAGTTGAGTAACTCTAGCTGGAATTAGCTAGAGGAGTTTTAAATTTGATGAGTTTGTTTTTAAAAACTCAACGATTCATTAATAATGAATATAAGTTGAGTACATCATAATATTTCTATAAGAATAAGAAATACAAATATAGAAAATTGAAATCTTTTGTTTGGAGATGTTTTTGATCTTTGCAGAAGAGGTTAATCTTTCGGGTAAAAATTGGTCCATTTTCAAATAAGATGACAACAGAAACCTTCCAACATATTTTTCTGAATATTATTTTTTCGAAAACTTATTACGACTGATACCCGCAGAAGATTTTAATATACCAAACTTTAATGGATGTATAGACCGCACTATCAAACTCCGTTGATAAAAGAAAGTTACCCGAACGTGAAGATCTAAAGTCTCTAACCACAATCCATCTTGCTTTCGAACTGCCCGTGTGACATCCTACTGAATCGAGTCGAGTCGAGTCGAAACGAACCAGAACCTGGTTCGAGCCATAAAAATTAAATAAATCAAAGACTTGGACTTAATTGAAAGATGTAGACTCAATTGAAATAAAAGTATAAGGATTATGACTTACTTGCACTAAAATATAAAGCTTATGTATTAAGTTGTAACCTATTGACAATTGAGGTAGCATTTGAAAATTTTACACATACAATCAATGATATTTTGGAGCCTACCCGAGATTTCCATTTCACTTTCCCTTCTTCATCTTTATCTTCATCTCCTTCATCTCCTTTACTCACCTTCTTTTCTCCATCTTCTTCATCTTTATCTCCATCAATTTTTATGGTATTCAAGCATTAAATTCAACCTTTATTCTATCCAAGTAAGTAGAATTTCTTGAATTTCATAATTTAGTCATTGAGTAATATTTTAGATGATTCATAAGATGTTATTATGTATAGGAGAGGTGAGCTCAAAGTGAGAAGAAAAAGGAAGCTAAGAAGAAGGTGTAAAGCTTTTTGGTTGAAGGTTTGATATCTCTTTTAGTTTAACAAATTTTCTTGCTTGAGAATATGTGTAGTGTGATGATAGTGATAAGATATGTTGTTAAATGTTGAGTATTAGGTTTGAGAATGTTGATTAAGCATAGGATGCATTGAATAAATGAATTAGATATTGATTTCATGCTAAAACAGGTTTGTTGGAGAACTGACTAGTAACTTCAACCTGAATTTGAACCTGTTAACCAATGGAATTAGGAAGTGGTATAGAAGAGTTAATTGTTCCTTTATGTTTTAGCTGTCTATGAGCTTTGGAATCACCTAAATTGGACTTATAAATTGAAAGATATACCCAAAATAGTACAAACTGTGCAGGCTGGAAATCAAAATCTGGGCGGACTGGAAGGTGCTACTTTAGCTCAATAGTTGACTACTTTACTAACATATTTCAGAGATGTCATACAAGAAATTAAGGCTATATCGTGACATAGGATAGCATATCTGCGTCCCATATAGTTTGGTACTCAGGCTACAGGCCGTTGAGTGGATATGATTTATATACGGGTCATAGCAGCCTAGGTATACAGTATTCATCCAGTTTCATACAGTCATTCTTATCACTTCGGTTTCACTATAACCTTGTGGAGCCATACAGTTTTATTGCCTAAAATTGCAGAAGTCATATAGTTTCTGTATACATATGTGTGCTTACATGTGTGCTTACATGTTTATTTATACAAGGTGTGTGCTTATCTGTTTCTTTATACGATGAGATATCCACTGAGTTTTATTTACTCAGTGAGTTACCTGTTTAACTCGTCGGTTTTGGGACTGGACCATAGAGAGTCATCTTACAACTGCTGCAGTTCATCTTTGGAAGACCCAGTCTTCAGGGTAGCTACTCATTTTGATATTTTGGTTCTGTCTATACTTCTCATGGCATTTACAAGGCACACAGTTGGGCCCATGTTATTTTGGAAACTAGTATAATGTCTTGTAAATATTAAGTACCTATCTTTATTTTATTATTGTAGAAAGCAACAGCATGATATATTATTCAGCATACATAAGGATATCAGATTGTAGCGTCTCGGCTCGGTTCATTCGGGTTCACAGGTGGACCGGAAAGGGATGTTACAGCCCGAGAAATAAAAGATCCAAAAAAAAACTCCTCAATAACAAGGAACAACCTCATGAATGGAGAGAAATTAATAACTCCACTAAGAAGATACCAAAAACACTCAAGATATAAGAGATTAAATCCAAATTTTATTTCAAATGATTATAAATTTGAAATTATTAGAAAGAAAACTAAATAAAATAAAGAAAAACAATAAAGAGGGACGAAAAGAAACTACCACTGACCAAAGAACATGGTTGGCGATAGTTTAGAAACAAAATTTAGAAGAAAACAAAAAAGAGAAAGCTAGAGAGAGAAACGACCAAGGTTTTTTGGTTGAAATATCGATTTGTTGAGTTTTTTAGATTAGAAGTTATCTTTATCTGCTGACTACGATTAGATATTTTTCGTTCCGTTAATTTCGCGACTGATTAGTCGGTTGCTAATTTGCAACCGCTTAGTCATTCGGTCGCAAAATTATTTGCAACGAGCACTTTTGCGACCAATTCATGTCCGTCGCAAATCGGTCGCTGAGTCTATTTAGCGACCGATTTCTCATATTTTGCGACCGATTTGTCGATCGCAATTTAGCGATTTTTTTTGTTGTGAATTGTAGTTGAAATAATTCAGTAATTGTAAATATCGAAATAATTTGTAATAAAGAAAACTGTGAAATTATTTACAATAGCATAATATTTTAAGTCTTTGTAAAATTTAATTATACACAGGTAACGTGAATGAACAAACTCAAATATATGATAAATCAATTAATTAATAACTTATTTAAGCTACGACCAAATTGGCAAATAGAACTTCTAATGCCAAATTAGACAAAGGATGGATTTTGCACACTACCATATAACAATATCCAATTAAAATATATAAATAAAAGAGGAAATAACTTTTAGTTTTAACATATAGATATAGTTTTTTTTAAATCCTAATTATTTAGTTATTTAATAATTTGTATATATCTATTAATTTTTTGTTAATTCTAAATAAATTTGAAAAAATCAATTAAAGTATTTAGATAAATGAAGGAAATAATTTTAATAGATAGATATTTTTAAATATATATATATATATATATATATATATATATATATATATATATATATATATACTTATCTATTCATTTAATAATTTGCATATTTTTATTAATTTTATATCAATATTAAATTTTGAAAAAATAAATTAACCAATAAAATGTATAGATAACGGTTTTGGCATCTATCTGCTTGATCAGGTTTCGATCCTCCATGGGCGCATCCCGTTATGTGTGATGTCTAAATATTATGCTGTGGAGGAACTTGGCCCACTTGAAGTGGGCTTCCTTAGGGCGGGATCTTGCTATCATGGGTTGAAGACCGCAACGCCATGATCCTGTAAGAAGGGGCAGGGTCTCCCACCAGTACTTGAGGTCGGTATGCGCTATGGGGTGTCTTAAATCAAGACTTCAACACCTGACTAGTGGCTCGAGCCGCAATGCCATGATCCTATAAGAAGGGGCAGGGTCTCCCTCAAGTGCTTAAGGGTCGGTGTGCCCTATGAGGTGTCTTAAATCGAGACTTCAACACCTGACCAGTGGCTCGAGCCGACAGGGACAATAACTAATACACCTAATAGTCCTTTTTTTTTGTTAAAAAAAAGTTTTAAATTTGATATATAGATATAGTTGTGTAAAAAAGAAGTCATAGTTATCTTAATTATTTAATAATCTATATATATCTACTAATTTTTTTATTAATTTTAAATAAATTTAGAAAAATAAAATTCAATCTATATATATATGAAGGAATAACTTTTTAATTTTGATAGATAGATATAGTTTTTTTTATTAAAAACAAAAGCAATAATTTTCTATTTAATTTAATATTACTTATTTATCCATTAATTTTCTATAAATATTAACTGAATTTGAAAAAATAAACTATCTCATTAAAATATATAAATAAATAAAGTAATAACTTTTTAAGGGGATAGATACTTTTATGAGACAAAAAATAAAGAAAGCATATTTATAGATTATTAGTTTTTTGTTATCTGAAAATAATTTCGAAAAAAATAAAGTTTAAGTGAGAGAAAAATTTTAAATGGGAAATATAGTTTTGAAAAAAAAAAAGAAAATCACAATTATTCTGTCATATTTTTACAAATATAATTTTCAAAATAGACAAGATAAAAAAATAATGGTATTGATTATAAATTTATTAGCAACAATAAAAAATTCCATTATAAAATTAATGATAAATTAGTTTTAATCAAGAGCAGTATAATCAAATTGTATTCTAATCTTATTTGTAAAGGTATATTTACAAGAATATATATAGGAGAATCGATACAAACTAATTTTTAACTATTGACCCTATAATCAAGGTCACTAATTATGTTTGACTATTGATACAAGCTCATTATTATTGACCCTATTGACTATTGATACAAGCTCATTATTATTGACCCTATAATCAAGGACACTAATTATGCTTGACTATTGACTATTGATCAAGCCTAAAATATCTCCACACTCCCCCTCAAGTTGGTGCATAGATGTCACATATGCCCAACTTGCTTACACACATTAAGAATACTTGACTAGAAACCGCTTTAGTAAGTACATTAGCCAATTGATCTTCAGATCGAATCCTTGGTAACTCCAATATCCTTCCATCCAACTTCTCCTTGATAAAGAATCTGTCTACTTCTACATGCTTGGTATGATCATGTTGAACAGGATTATGAGCAATATCACACGCAGCCTTATTGTCACAATATAGTTGAATTGGTTGCTTAGGTGGATAGCCCAAATCTATTAAGAGAAATTTTATCCATAATGCCTCACATATTCCAAGTGCCATTCCTCTTAATTCAACATCTGCACTTGAGTGTGCAATAACATTTTGTTTCTTGCTTCTCCATGTAATAAGATTTCCTCCCACAAAAGTGAAATAACCCGAAGTAGATTGTCTATCATCTATAGCTCCAGCCCAGTCAGCATATGTATAAACATTTATGTTCTAAGGATCTGCAGATTTTGTAAATAAAATTCCCTTCACAGGACCCGATTTCAAATATCTCGAGATGCGCATAACTGCCTTCATATGTTGTTCTCCAGGATTATGCATAAATTGACTTACAACACTCAAGGCATGAGCAAGATCTGGTCTTGTATGTGCTAGATACATCAGTCTTCCCACCAGTCTCTAGTATTTTCCTTTATCAACTAGAACTTGATTAGGTTCAATGCCTAACTTCAAACCTTCTTCAACAGGTGTAACAGCTGGTTGACAAGCTGTCATGCCAGTCTCCTTTAACAAATCTAAATATTATTTTCTTTGAGACAAGAAAATTCCTTTAGTTGATCTGCACACTTCAATCCCAAGAAAATACTTTAGTGGACCAAGATCTTTCATTTCAAATTCCTTGGATAAATAGTCTTGAAGAGCTTTCCTTTCTTCCGGGTCATTTCCTGTCACCACCATGTCATCTACATATACAATAAGAGCAGTGATTTTGTCTTGCTGTCTCTTCAAGAATAAAGTGTGATCTGTGTTGCTTTGACTATAGCCAAATGCCTTCATAAATTTCGTGAACTTTCCAAACCACGCTCGTGGAGATTGTTTTAGGCCATACAATGATTGTTTTTAATTTACACACTTTATGATCATTTACTTTCTGTATCATACACCCTGGAGGAAGATCCATATAAACTTCTTCATATAACTCACCATGTAAGAATGCATTCTTCACATCAAATTATTGTAATGGCCAATCCAAGTTTGCAGCTAAAGATAATAAAACTCGAACTGTATTAATCTTTGCAACTGGTGCAAATGTCTCCATATAATCAATTCCATAGGTTTGACTATATCTTTTAGCTACCAATCTCGCTTTAAAGCGCTCTATCATACCATCTGCTTTGTACTTGACTGTATATACCCAACGACATCCAACTGGTTTCTTTCCTGATGGACAATCAACAAGTTCCCATGTATTATTTTTTCGTAAGGACTCAATCTCCTCATTCATAGCTGCTTTCCATCTCGGGTCTACTAAGGCTTCCTGCACATTGTTAGGAATAGATACAGAGGATAATTGATTTACAAATGATTGATTTGATTTTGACAGATGATGATTAGAGATGTTATGAGTCATGGATATCTAGCTTTACTAGAAATTTCAGGTTCATAGCTAGGTTTAGGAATACCTCTATTATGGCATGGTGGTAGTTTTGGCTCAAATACTAGCTCAATCGCATCCTCTGTCGATGACGATTGGTTTGGTACATCTGTTGCTTGAGTTGTAGAGAGCTCGGTTTCTTGATTATTGATAGCACCCAAATCTGATTCTATCATATCTCCCATCTCCTGATGTCCATCATTACAAATAATTGATTCATCTATGACCTCATTACTAGGTGTTGACAGCCTCACTTCCTCATAATCTAGAGGTGTTGATAGTCTCACTTCCTCATAATCTAGAGACAAAACTTTCTTCTGGTCCTCCTCTTGAAGTGTTAGCTCAAAGTAAAAATAAATAGAATCCTCGTGAAAAACAACATCCATTGTAATAAATATTTGCTGAGTAGGAGGGTGAAAACATCTATACCCCTTTTGAAGAATAGCATATCCCAAGAATTCACACCGCAATGCACGAGGAGCTAGCTTATCGCCCTGGTGTTTGTGAAGATGTACATATGCCACACAGCCAAAAACATGAGGAGTTAAATTTGGGACAATTGGAGCAACAATCGCCTCAGCAAGAGCTTGGGATGGTGTTTGAAAATTAATTATTCTTGAAAGTACTCGATTGATCAAATATGCTGCACATGTAAAAGCTTCTCCCCAATAAGACAATGGCATATGAGCCTCTATCAATAAAGCACGAACAACTTCTAATAAATGCCGATTTTTTCTCTCGGCTACACCATTCTGTTGGGGCGTATAATAGCAAGTGGTTTGATGAATAACTTCTTGTGCTTTTAAGTATTGTTGGAGTTCATGGCTCAAATACTCTCCTCCATTATCACTGCGCAAAACTTCAACTTTGGCATTATATTGAGTGCAAATCATTTTATGAAACTTTTGAAACAAGCTATTCACTTCACTTTTGAATTTCATCAAACACACCCAAGTCATTCTGGTACAATCATCTATAAAAGTAACAAACCAACGTGCTCCTCCTAACGTGTTTAATTTGGATGGACCCCAAACATCAGAATGTATAACCATTTATTTGCACTAGGTGAAAAAGATACACGATGACTTTTTGCAAGCTCACAAACATCACACCTAAAACTAGAATCATCAATTTTTGAAAATAAACTAGGAAATAATCTCTTAATATAGCCAAAAGAACTGGGGTGGCACAAAGACTGCAATGGGTAAAACTAAAAGATGAAAGTTCAAATCTGATAATTTTACTAAAGCTTACAGAATGAGAATGATGATAAATAGAAGTCTAACGATTTTCTTTAATATGTCTTACTCTTATGTTGGCAGGAAATCATATACTTATTTTGAAATGTCTTGTTTCCTAACGAAAAAAGAGCATGCACTAATGTGAACATAGGTAGAAACATAGACTGACCTTGTAATGTCATAAACTAGAAGTGCACCAGCTGCTTCTCTATCCAATGATCTAGTGATGGATCTAAATGATTCTTCACCAGTCAGAAATTAAATCATAATCCTTCTTAAAAACCTTTTTTCCTGCTGCTTGCATAGATTGAAGCAAATGAACATAGAGACTGTCAACAATAGAGAGAAAGCAAATGAGACCCTTTTGGATATGAGCAATGGTTGTTGTGGAAAGAGTATGAATGCGACTGCCATAAATCAACATGAGTACAAACACGGATGTGGTTAATTAGTATTAAATAAATCAATATCAACTGGAAAGAAAAATAGAAACATAAATAAAGAAGCTTGAACAAAGACGCTCAATTCTGTTAGTTATATGCCCTATAGCCAATTTGATTGGTTATATTTTGGATATAATATTTCATGTAATAAATATTATATTATTACTAAAAGATATTTATTTATCTTTTATATTCTATTAATTGAATTTTAGTAAAAGATAAAGTCCATAAGATAATATTGCTTCGCGAAGTAAACTATAATATGGTTATAATTATAAGTTTTATTTTGCATTAAAGCAATGTCTCTAAATATTCCTAGTCAATATTCTCCTCATTATTGGACGATGATTAGAGCTACTGAAACTGGTACATATTATGTTTTTTCCTTAGGGAAACAGCTGTTCTCATAAGCTGAGATATATGTGATATCTAGAACTAATATGTAGGTGTTTGTTATTTAAACAAGTCCACTGAATTGACCTGCATGAAAATTCCATATGGAAAGTTACCTGTGTCTATGGAATACTCAAGTGATAATTGTGTACGAGATCCTTTAACTTGAAATTACTAAGCTATTTTGTATGGGGATGACTATGTTTTGATTCTTCATTCATATTATTCATTCATGAATAATAGACAATGATTTATTAGACATAGTAGGAATTGTATAGAGATACTTGTGTAATTAAGAGATGATTCATCACCCTAGATAAATCAAGGAAAATGTTCTAATTGTTCTTTATTAGTATTGATAAAGAAATTATTGCGCAATGTAGAATGAAATTAGCAAATTAGATTTGAAATTCATTCAAATGATCAGTGGCTAAAATTAAGAGAACTAACGTGATTTAGTAAAGTAGATACACTATATACCTAATTACTAAATCAGAACGTTAATAATGAAGGAATATTATTTACATTGATAAATTATGACTGAAATGTTAAGTCAAACCACTTTGACTTTTCAAATATTTGGGTAGTCATAACATGTTACTAAACAATGTATTTGACCTTCAAATATTAATTAACTAATTTAATTTATATTTTTTGCCAACATATTTGGAATCTAAAATGTCACGCACATAAGAATAGATAAGAATTATAATTTATATTTAATTACAATTTTACCTAAATTATTAAGTATTGACTTAATTGATTTATGTCTAAAATTTATTAAGATAAATTTTAGATTAAATAAACCTAATATTTTAGTTATGATTTATTTATTTAAATAATTAAATAAATAAATATAATTGATTAAATTGAGAATCCTATTACTATATGTATTATGATTTATTTATTTAAATTGTTTAAATAAATAAATAGGCACATATATATCTTAATTATAATTTATTTATTAAATAGTTCAAATGAATAATTATAATTAATTTATTCATAACTTAGGTTTTTTTAATATAGAAGGTTTAAGAGACAGTTTAGAGACTACAGTAGTTGTTCATAGCCATAAAAATAAAAATAGAGCGTAGGATATCTAGCATCATTATATACTTTAATCTGTCAATTCTCTAAAATAGTTTTAGAGTTTTTCGATTGTCCATTCGTGTAGATACTGCTAGAAACCAGACAATTGGACGACTTATGGTTTACGACAACCTAACCGTATAGATTGAAGTTTGAAGAATCTGCAAAAGAGATATTTTTCTAAACAATTTTATTGTCCTAATCGTTTAAACGGATCTCTGTTGGGAATAATTATTTTGTTATAATTATCTTACTCCACTGCATATTATTGATATTGAAACTCGACAAATTCTGCTTCTTATTTTTTTTTAAGGATTACCTAATGAAAAGGAAATATATATAAAAGATACCAAGAGAGATGTAAAAATCAATAGATATAGATAAGAAAATTTTGAATTCTTTTTTTCATTTTATCAATTTGTAAAAGTTGAAAATTTTCACGTTTTAAATAATAAATAATTTTTTTAAATCATCCAATTAATATAGAAAAATAAAAATAAAAACTCAAAATTCCTAAAAAAAGAAAAATAGAATAATGAAAGAAGAAAGAGTTTGAAATATTCTCTTTATTTCATATATATATATATATATATATATATATATATAATATTCTAAAAAATAATTAAAATAATTCAATTAAAAGAAAAAAATAATACGTATTATTTAAATTTAGAAAAAGTATGATTTTATCTCTATATTTTGGCATAACAACTATTTTGTCCTTATATTTTTTAAACTATATTATTTTATTTTTGTAGTTTATCTCCGTTAAATGAAATTATATTTCCATCTGTTTTTTGAGATTTAAGTCATTAAGTGATCCAAAATAGATGAATCAAATAGTTTAATTTTTAAAATATATTGACAAAGTATTTAATTATATCAAAATATAGAAAAAAATGTAACTTTTTCCCTTTTAGTTTATATGTATATAGATTTAGTCCTATAATTTCACCACCAATTAAAAGACTTAAATATCAAATAATGAATGAAAAGATAATTTCGTTTAACGGAGACAAACTACATGGATACAATAACGTAATTCTTAATATATATGGACAAAATAGTTAATTAGGTCAAAACATAAAAATGAAAATATAATTTCTCCTTAAATTTATCATTGTACATCTTATGATAGAACGTAATACCTACAATTAATATCTTAATTACAAATTATTTAGAGATTATAATTATAGATCAATTAGGAATCTTATTAAATTCTACTTTATTATAGATCATCAATATTTGATTCCTACAGAAAAAATCCCCATAAAAAAATCTTATTTTTTTTGACTATTGGGTTTGTTATTATTTTAGGTTCACCATACAAAGTTATCATCAATTTGGTGAACGCTATCTAAATGGAAGGGTTGCCCCCTGCTGCGCAATCCAGTATGTCATTTTGGCTCGTTGGACCTCCCATGTATCCAAATGTTATTATTTTCGGTTAAAAGCTTATTTACTTATTACTTTTACTTCTTAATTTTAGAGGTAGCATTTTATTGTGGTTGTTATTATTATTATTATTATTATTATTATTTTTGTACCTTATTCTAATCATAAAATTTTGCTTATGATATTAATTTAATGTTTTTATCTATGTATTATTATCTTTGTAATAAAATATCAAATAAAAATGACTTAATGTATTTGTTTTTTTCTCAATAATTTATTATTATTTTTTGACGTTATAAAAAAATCAATTAAACATATTTAGGTAAAAAATAAAGAGTATTTATATCGAATACTGAAGCGCAACACAGCCTATTAAATACAAGTTATTATAAAATTTAATTTATGATTGAGTAATTATAAATAACTAAATCGATCAATTTATCAAAAAAGAAAAACTGAATTGATCACGTAATATTCCCCTCCCCTCATAAAAAAAAAAAAAAAATGATCACTTAATATGTTTCTAAGGCAATGTTCACCAATCGCAAGAGCGATTTAGTATGATTATTGTATCTGTCTCGAGAAGCGACGTTGTGTCTAAACCCTAACCAGTCCCAATCAAAATTCTACCACTGAAAGCATCTCTACCGCCACCTCCACCGCCACCGACGGCCAACATCCGGTTATCTCTACTACACCGCGTCTATCAACGTAGCTGGCATCGGATTTCTTCTTCTTCTTCTTCTTCTTCTTCTTCTTCTTCACTCCGTTTTCACGGCTTGTTATTCAGTCTCCAATCGCTCTAGCTCAATTTGTCTCAGAGATCCTCTGAAGCGCTACCAGGTAACTGGAACTACATTTTCCTTTGGAGTTGTGAATAATTTTCTCTTCCATATTGTTTGTTAGTTGAGGTCGCTGCTGGTTCTAGTTTTGTAGTCGTTAAATTTTGAGAACTTTCCTGTGCGTTGTTCTTGTGTTTTGGGCCTGTAATTCACAATCTGCCTCTTTCAAATCAATTTGTTGTCTTTAAAATTTCAAAGAACAGGGTTAGGGGGTAGGAGGTAGTGGTTCTTGTAGGACTATAATTGGGGTGGTAGTCCATTCAATAAATAACACAGTCTCCCTAACTTTTCTCCAAATGATAAGATAGTAGCAATTTTAAATTCAGCCACCCATATTTCAAATTCAGACCAAAATAGAACAAGTTGTTTCAACTGAAGTTTTAAATTGTCATCTTTTGTTTCGTATTGCAGTTTTTTAGTTATACAAAGACAGCAAAATAGATATTATTGGGCCTAAGTTACTTTTACATGTTTATCTTACATGCCTGAATCTAATTTTCGAATTAGATAATACAAGGTGTAGTGACTGACCCCTTTTTTGTATTTAATTTCACATAATAGTTAATTCCTGTTTGAAATTACGATTTTGTTATTGATGTGCTTTGTACCAATGTTGTTAGCATGCTAGATTAGTGTTATATCTTCAGTCATAAATTCTCCATCTTTAATTCCTCTTCTTGGGAATTTATGCTTGTTAGTAAAAAAAATAATGCTTTTGTGAAAAATATGAAATTTACTGTTGTTGCTTCCAAAATTTGTGCATTTTTATGTTTCTTTTGTATGTTCGGCATACTCATTTTGATCAAGCCATCAGAATTAGATTTGGACTTTATTGAAATGAAATTATAGGCAATGCTTCATTTTGATCAAACTTTTGATAGGTTAGGCATCCTCATTTCGTATACTTAAAACCCATAACAAACTAACACATCTAGACTACGATAACTTGCTCTTCTATTTGCTGGTGGTGATTTGAGCTGGACCACACAGGACTCCCTCTTTTGTTGAGATGCTTTTTCTTTGGTAGCTAACACTGCTCTACTTGGTAATTAGATAAAATAGGAATTGGAAATTTAATGAAAGCATAATTTCTTTGATGTTTTATTCATTTACAATTACAACCATACTTTTGCTTCTCCAATCTCCATTCCCTGAAGCTATATTCACAGTTTTCGTCAGAAAGAGCACATAAGCTTTAGTGCTTTGTTTTTACTGTTCTGATATTGTTTTTTGATATGTATTTACAACAATGTCCTTTTTCTCTCTCTCATATATGCACTTTTTTTTAAAATTTTCATGAAATAAAATAATTTTATTAATAGTTGTTAATAAGATTCTGTAGTTATCATGAAATGATCCCTTATATTTGTTAAGAATCTGGGTTTTAATTTTTGAATTAGAAATTCATTTGATGATTGTTTTCCACCATAGATATTATTGTTTTTGACATGTATGGATTCTTTGAAGAAGAACTAAAAATTAGCTAATTGGATTAGATGAAATTAAAAAAAAAAAAATTGTAGCCTTGTTTCTTTTCTATATAAAGATAATTTCTTTTTTAAATTTTTACTCCGCTCCTCTGCAGAATTTTGCTTTTTGAAAATTTCAAGTCTCTTCTCTGACCATTTTTAATCATCTTTACAGAATTCCAATAGCCATTATGATTGGAGATTGGCTAGGCAGCTCAATTTTCTTTCATACACAATTTATTATTTGATAAAAAGAGGAAAAAGCAAAGGTTATTGTTATTGTCACCACTTGATTCTATTTCAGGTTTTATCATTTCCATCTTTAGCTGCTGCGAGCACAACAGCAATTATTACAAATCTTTTTCTTAACGTTAGAAATTCATATTGACCTTGCTGATCTTCTCGATGTTACAAATTCATACTGCCCTTACAGATATTCTTTCTAATGTTAATTACAAATCTTCTTGATATTGTCTTGGTTTCTATCATTGGCTTCATCTCTCTTCAATCTTTGGCTTCTTCCTTCTTGGTAAAATCTTTACAAGGTCTTGTTTCTCAAGGTCACACTTTGAATAGTATTGAATAATGTTAACTGTTTACAGTTAATTTTTTAAATGATGGAATTGGTTCCCCTCAAATTGTTGAATTACTAATACAACTCATTATTAATTTTTTTCTAAATATTTCATTTACAAATTAAATCATCAAATGATTGAAAGTTCATTTAGTTATAGTGCGTGGTGTGGTGATAGTGAGGAGGTGGTGGTCATTTTATTATGGATTATATTACTAATTAAATCAAACATGATAATGGAATGGAATGCATTGGTCATTAGATTCCATAATTTTTTTCTAAACCATACAACCATAGTAATTGAATGTTGATTGCATTACATTCCATTACAAATTTCATTCTATTTCAACCTTGTTCAGATTACACTTCATGATGTCTTACAAAATATAGCCTAAGGTTTTTGTTTTCTCTTTCTATGCGATTGAATCCTCGTTATCTTCTTCTTCTTCTTCTTCTTCTTCTTCTCCTCTTTTTATTGTTATTATTGCAATACTTTTCAATTTCATCTCTTCTATTTTTCTTTGCTTGTGTTATTATTGTTATTATAGTTTCCTTTGCTTTGGATTGATATTAATTTGTTCTAAACAAAGGCTTAGTTGTTGTTGTTCTTGTGTTTTCAGATAGAGTAGCTATGGGTTCCTCATCGGCTGAAGGTTTTCCAGCAATGCAGGTAATTTTTGTCTCTAAGTGAAATTGATAGTTTAAACTAGTGGGTTTTCTCTCTCTCTTGTGCTTTATCACAATATTTTAATTACAATAATACATTCATTTGAATTATCTTTAGTCTAGCTTGATTCTCAATCCTGCCTGCTTTTGCTTATGTGTGGGCTAATGCATAGACACTTGGGGTAAAACTTTTGTATTAGTGCTATTGCTTCAAAATAATGATTACAGTGGCAAAAGTGTATGCATAGGTTTTCAAGTGGTAAAGCAATGAGGTCAAATTGGAATTGGAATTTTAAAATGGAGGATTATGTGGGTCTAGCTGCTGGCATGAGTTCCAGGGTTGAAACTCTGGATATGGGCGCTATAGCAAGGAGGAGTAATTAGGGTTAGATAATATAGGTTGATTTTATGTGTCAAAGATGTTCTAGTTGTTTAGAAATTTATAACTGAGAGACTAAAAAATCACATTTGCACTGAAGTAGAACAAGAACAATATGGAGGGTTGAAAGTCTTGAAAGTTAGTGGGTGTTCTCTTAGTCCAGTTGAGAAATAATAAAGCTGTTGAAAGGAGTTGAAAATTTGAAAGAGGAGGGCAAGTGGAAAGATTTTTCTCTCAGTAGGGATTTTTGGACTTTTAACTGTTTTTCTAGATAGTTAATTGGAGCAAGGGAAGTTGCATAATTGTGTGGAGTTTTTCGGGTTTTGAATGATAAAGCATATATGAGGGTATATTACTGCATACTATTTTTTGATGATGTGATTTTGATATGAATCTAATTTCGGTTAAACAAGAAATTAAAGCTAGGAAAGAGCATCCTAGGGTCTATTGCTTCAAGCATAGCAGCAATCAAATGGAGTATATGTGTTAAATTCTAGCAATGGAAGGGGAAGTAAGTGAAGCTGGGTTAGTATGGATAGATAGGCAGATAGACCTATAATTCCAATATTTGAAATTTAATGTTCATGATTAATGATTAATTATCTTCCATGCCTAATTATGAGCATGTATGTTTAAATGAATATATTTCTATATTTCTGAGTCTATTCTAATTCCTCTGATTTTGAGTTATGAATTTGCAGGAAATTATGTTGGAGTTTCGTGCTGGTAAAATGTTTTTTGATGGTAAAAAGGTTGTCCCTGATACACGTAAAGGACTTGTTCGCATAGCAAGGGTACTCTATTTGTCCTTCCATTCTTTGGCTTAGAATTCATGCCTTAATAATTCCAATTTTATTTCAAAATTAATGAAGGTGAATTTTGAATTTTTGTTTATCGCATCATTTATATTTGTTTGTAAAACCTACATTTTGTCAGGGCGAGGAGGGATTGGTCCATTTTCAGTGGCTTGATCGAGATCGGAATGTTGTAGAAGATGTATCCTTGTCAGGAAGGGTTACATATTCACTTCAATTTCTCTAGTTACATAAATTGGCTGAAAACCAAAAATTTATTTCATTTGCTGATTTACATGTCTAAAGCATGGGTTAAATTACATTGGCTTTTAACTGCACCTTTGCATGCACATAAATTTCATCTGATTGTTTTCGTAGATAATGATCAACATAATCAATTAACCCAGACTAGTGGTATTTCCGTTCTAAAAAATGGTTTCAGCGCCGAAACGAGTCATGATAGGAAAAAACTATATTTTCAGATTTAATGTATATTACTCTTTTGTTTATCATTATTGTGGATGCTTAGAAGTGCAATGAAAAAATAAGATACTGTTAGTATGTGACAGTGGGCACCCTTGAGCATTTTGTCCATTTCGTTTTTCTTTTCATGTGCATGCCTTAAATATTGGAGATTGAAGTGGTGATCGAGTTTCTTAGTTTTTCAAACTTCAAAATTTTTTAGTTCACCAAAATTAAGTATGCCTGCTTTTGTGCACGTGCATGTGGGTGTGAGAGAGAATGGAACATTATTGAATGAGTTTACAGAAATCTAAAATTCATTATTTTAATTTTCAACTCTGGGAATGCTTATTAGAAAAATAAAAGTTGTGAACAAATCCCAACTTTGGGGGCAGGAGGATACTGGAGATTGAGTGCTCTTGCTTTAATCCCTCGTCTTTAGTGATCACTAGTTGTTCTTTGTCAATTTTTTATTGCACTACAGCAATGTTCTTCTTCTTTGATCAATGATTATAAATGTCCTTCCATCTCCACAATTGTTGACTTGAGTTGAAAAGAAAACCCTTTGACTACTTATATTAGTAATGTCTGGTAGGTCATCAATATGTTTCAAGAGACCATTTTCTTTCAAGGTTTTTTTATTTCTTTTGTCTTTTAGCTCATCCTCCTAACTAACTCCACGTGGATCTATTTCATGTTGATCTTTGTTTTGTTTCCTCCGTAGAGTTAAAAGTGAGCAACTATATCTTGGAGCTATCACAATTTCAATGCTTTCTGATGCTTTAATGAATTTGGGCATATTAATCATGCTTCTGTACTCTTGCCATTGGAGAACACCTTGGATGCTGGGTTAGCAATGTGTTTGCTCATACTTTTATGAGCTTGTGCATTTTAAGCACAATGTTAACTCCTGGGCATGAGAGATTGTCCACAACAACACTTCCTGTGTGTTATTTGGTGCATAGCAATGTTTGCAATTCTTTAATAGCCTCGACCTTGGGATAAAATCTTTTCCTATTTTTACCTTTATATACCTTTCCAATTTTTTTTCTCCATTTGTTTGTGGGGTGGCGGGGGTTGTACCTTGTCTCTTAGTAGTAGCAAAGAGGTAATGGTTTGAGATATGTTTGGTCTTATATCAAGTGCATACTATTCTATTTTGGGCAGTTGCCTTTTCAGAAGTTAGATAATAGTTGTCATTTTTTCTAAAATTGAATTATGGCAACTTTGTAATATCAAGCATAGAATGTCAACCTTATTTAGATGTTAGATTTGTTCCATACAACACCAGAATGTTGATAAATATATTTTATTTTTTAGGTTGCTCATAAATAGTCACTAGATTTTCCTATCTTATCTACTGCATGCCTGTGTTTGAGGGTATGCCATTTAGACTAGGTCTTTTAAAGTTCTGGTAATTCTGGAATTGCAAATGCATGGTGTCTGATGGTTTTGAATCTTCCCTCTCCTCACTTTTTTCAATTTGTCAGCTGGAATGTGATTGTTTTTCTTTTTTGCTTCTATTGCAATTTTCTTACTTTTATTTAACAATCTATAAGTACCCATTGCTTTAACTTTTTTGTTTGTGAATTTCTTTTATTTGCTACCATTTTCTATTTATTATTAGTTTTATCATTTGTGTATATTTCCTTTTGTGGTTAGAATACTCTTGCTTTTTTGTTTCTTTGACACTAGACTATAAATAGGATCAGATTATATTCCCAGATGAGGCAGTTTTTGAGAAGGTATACTTTTCATCTTCAGAATTTTAGCTTCTGCAATTTGGTCACTACTTGACTGATATAACTGACTTCAATTTCATCGTCTTGCTTTAATAAGGTTAATCAAGCATCGGGAAGGGTTTATATCTTGAAGTTCAATACCGACGACCGAAAGTTTTTCTTTTGGATGCAGGTAACTTCATTTTTATGTTTTTATTTTACCATTTTATTGGTAATTATGACATCTCATTACTTCTATCATTTTAGAGATAATAATTGGCATTGCTTGCAGGAGCCCAAAACTGAAGATGATTGGCAGTTGTGTAGCTCTACCAATTATTATATCAATCGACCATTAGGTGAGTTTATTTCTTTTCATTTTTTAGGCTTTTCTCATTACTTAATTAAATATCTTTTGGGAATTTGCTAGCTAACCATTTTCTTCTAATATTATGCGCACAAGCAAGCGTTTGCACATGAATCCATCTTGGCATATGCTTTTGCCTCTTTTCAATTTTGTATAAATAAATTTATACAAAGGAATACTTTACTTATAACTTGGGGCTTTATTCTTTAACTAATTTCATTTTGAAGCATGCATCCTCACTTTAGCATGTGTTCATTCCCAACCAAAGGGAGTCAACTTCTCTTGCATTGATGTTTTGTCTTTTTATCTTTTGGTTAGTCATACTTTCTTAAAGAATGTTACCCTTCCTTGGCTGCTCTGTTCCTCCCTTTTAATTAAACTTGTCATTTCATGGGTGTGCTAATGATTGAAAGATATACATGCAGTTGGTGAACACAGAGATATTAGATTAGTTTAATCTATCTATCTATATGAAGTGGCCAAAGGGTGAACCTTTTGAATGGACTAAGACATGATAAAATTACATTTTGACAAAAGAAGACTTTTTAATAATTATAATATCGTTAATATAATTACTATCCTATTTGTGTACAAGAAGTTAAAGCAAGTTGATAATAAACATGCTATTCTATGCATGTTCAGCTAACATTCTACTCTCTTCTCAAAAAGAAAAAGAAAAGTGATGCGACACAATTCTTTATGAATTCTGTGGCCATTTTATAGGTATTAGCTCTTTTTATTTTTATTTTTATGTAAGCTAAAGAAAATATTGAAAGGAAAAAGTTACAACACCAATAGTTAGCTTTTAGTTACTTTTTTTTTCTACCTTAAATTTTTCTAGTTCAATTGTTCACCAAGTCACAATATTTCCTACAGAATACTCTACTTGAGAAAAAAAAATATTAATTTCCTTTTTCATGTTTAAATTTGTTATGAAGTCAATTTTTTTAGTGGACAAAATACAAGAAATACGAGCACACAAGATAATAAATAAATTATCCAAATATGGGACATATCATCAAATCAAAGTGTCAAAGAATTATCATCACATCTACTATATTTGCAAGATTGTGGAACTAATTAGTTGTTTGGGATTGAGTAGTAATATCACAGTTAATTTAATATGTGCTCATACTTGTATACGGTATAATGTGATAATGTTTAAACTGATCTATGTTTCATTTTCACTCAAAAGGCACCACTCTCTCTTCAAATTATGGAACTATATACTCTGCACCTTTCTGTATATATCACTGTCGAACAATATTTTTATTGTAATGCTATCTATGATATTTATCATCATGTAATATTAAGATTTCTCTAGTGAAGTATAATATATTATATATTTAAATGGATTGAAGTTTTAAATATGTATGTCTATGTCTTTTTGGAGTTTACAATTATGAAAGATATAGATGAGAGAAGCTAACTAAAGATTTTGTACAATATCATATTTAATAACTTTTCTTTTATGCAAAGGATCTTGGTCTGTTTCCTCTCATTAATTTATGCTCAGCTGGACGGAAAGAAACAAACTTGCATATTGGTTTGTTAGAGTTTTGAGATGTTGGTGTAGTAATCGGTATGCACAATTTTGTTGATAAATTGTTGTATGTTTTATTGGTTTCTGTATTGCAAAATACTTTTTCCAGTCTATGTATATAAACTGCTGGATTTGTACTGTCTTGGTGCGTTTTAATAACATTTCTTTTAACTTATCTAGAAAAGAATAAAACTAAATAATCTCTCTGTTTGGCAGAGTTTCTTGGTGAGGATGAGCCTGATGCTTCTGCTCCTTTACAAGTCTCTGAAGATATTATTGAAGATGATATCTCATCTAGGTATGTTATATGTTATCTATCACAGAAATTCCACTTTGAAATCTGAACCATTGGCACCACGTTCCCCTCTCTCAAAAAAAAGGCAGTCCCCTGCTAATCAATTTCATTTGTGAAGTTCAGCTTATCAGTTTGCTAAGCGAAATTGTAATGTTATATTATCTGAATTTTTTGTGATTATCTTGAATGCAGTTCGAATGTCTGAATATATAGATAAATCATTTTCTGGATGAACAGATTTAAAAATAAAGGTAGGATGGTTTAAGTCTGAAATGATCTTTTGTACAGCCTCTTGATGTCTTCATGGAATGTGTGTGACTCCAAAATCTTTAAAGCAGTCTGTTGTTGGTCAGTTTAATGGTTACACTTTAATATTTTGGAATTTTATGTGTTTATTAAGATTTCTAAGTCCATTTTCTCGCTCTTAGGTGTTGTTATGGTAGCATTCCTGATTATGCTTCCTTGGTTTATTATTATTCTCATCTATTGTTTTGTCAACTAGCTAAAATTGTTAGCAATGTCTCAAATCATACTAAAATGAAAAAGAAAAAAAATCTAAAATTGATTGACTGAAATTGAAAGAATATGTGAAAAGATTTGAATTTTTGTGCTCGTTAGGCATATAACAAGATTCTGTACTTTTTCGATATTACTCTTTTAGTTTCTAAACTGTTTTTTATGGAATCAAGTGGCTGAATCGACAACTTTATTCTAATGAGGTGGAATTGATCAAATTTGCTCATCAATTATCTTAGTTTCTAAACTGTTTCATTTCCTCAAATGCCTTTTCTCTACAAAAAATTCATTTCTCCTCCATCTCTATTAACTTTTTTATTTTTGTTCCTTATCCTTTATTCTCTCGCAACCAAAAAAACCTTTTCTCTTACTGAATGGGCAAATTTATTCTAATGAGGTGCAATTGACCAAATATGCTGACCATTTACCTTTAGTTTCTAAATTTTTCCTTTCCTCAAATGCCTTCTCTACAAAAATTTCATTTCTTCTCCATCTCTGTTAACTTGTTTTATTTTTGTTCCTTTCTCTTGATTGTCTTGCGACTAAAAAGGCCTTCTCTCTCTCTCTCTCTCTCTCTCTCTCTCTCTCTCTCTCTCTCTCTTTCCTTGACATTCTTTGGCAACCAAACTAGCCAATATATTGGATACATTTGAGACGTGTATGAGAAATAGGTGGCAATTTATAATAACATATTTATGGTGATTAGGGTTTCAATTTTGAATTGGGAGTAAAATTTATTTTATTTAGCGCCAGAGGTTGAAAATTGAAATTTTTATGAAGAAACATTGAGTGAGGTAGAAAGTGAAAGAGATGAATGGAGTGGAGGCGATGTAGTAGTACTTTATTGGGGTAAACTGGCGTATTTTTATCCTGCAAGTCTTGCTAAATGCACCTAAACAAAAATAAAATTTGTAATTGAGACGCTTAATTGTGCAAAAAGTCTAGACACCAATGACGTATTATTGCAAAATATTAAGTCGCTAGTTTTATTACATTTCACAATTGTTGTTAAATCGTGATTGGAATCAAAAACCAAATTCCCATTTTGTGAATTGATTGTGAATCGAATCAAATTGTGAAATTTGATATAGATTATCAAATTCAATAAAAAATAAAATGTCTATGCATAGAAAGGACATCAACGCATAATAAATATTCTAAAAAGGATCTTTCATTGACATAAAAATACATTAAAACAATGCATCTAACATGGTATATAATGTCAAAGACTTTGTTACCTAGCTCTAATAGAAAGGGAAAGAGGAGGTTGGTGAAGTAGCCTTTTGGCTGGTGCATGTCCACTATGACATTGGAACAACACCCATGTACTGAGGGAATTTGGAATGCAAGTAGAATCAAATCTTAGCAATTGCCCCTTGGTTGTTTTTTGCTTATTCATTATTTTAGGTATGTTTATAACAGTTTGTTTAGAGCTTTGGCAAGAGAATTTTCTTGTTACATGTATTATATGGAAAACATTGTTTCGGTCCCAATAACGTTATGCAGTGGGCTTTTCGGATGTAGGTCTAATAGTGTGTTGTTTGCTTTGCCTGAATTACAATGTCAAGGGGAAGCCTTGGCAACTGAACTTACTTTAGTTGTATAGAAGGCCTAGTGCGGTAGGGGGAAGTTGAAAGGAAGTTGAATTTCTTGAGATGGAAAATAGGTTGAACATAAGTTATTAGTTGTTTCCGCTAGGCTGTCACTGTATTTTAGATCGTAAGATTCAAGAATTTACTGGCGAATTAATACAATTTCAAGGAAAAAAATGTTGGAGAAAAGACAAAGAAATGGACCTTCCTTGGAATTAACTCCCCAACAAGTGCTGCTTAGGAAGTAAATTTCCAAGAAATGGGAATGCAAACTATGGGAGGCCTAAAATGTTTGATTGTTGTGCTGCACTTGATCAAGAAGTTTATATAATTCAGATATGAATTGGAGACATATATATAAAGATATTTGGGGACTCAACGACATAAAGGGGAAAGTTATTAGAATATTTTGATTTGTCATACGAGAAGAAGATTTTATGGGAAATTTTTATTTTTGTGTTGAAATGAGGATTTTTCTTATAATTTTCACTTTTTGTTTTGTGTTATGCATTTAGATTGGTGAGGTGGTGGTAGCAAGTATTTTCATTGTAGTCATTATTAGTATTTTTTTTTTTTTTGGATAAGTAAAGAAGAAAACATGAAAAAAGAGAGAGAAAAGAGAAAAGAGTCAATTTTCAAATATCAGGATTGAAAATATCTAGGCTGGCATAAGACACTGTGAGTAAGACCACCTAACTCAGAATTTTGAGGTATCAATTCTTTGATGTCTTTTTTTACTTATACTCCCATATTCTACAGATGATAGTCCTTATTTACTTCTCGAGAACTCCAAAAAGGATGGTCCGATATCTCTTTTAAGTTAAAGTCAATAAGGAAAAATATTATTTTATCACTAATACTCCTCAAATGAGTCTCATCAAATGTTAAAATATTAATAAGGATGGTCCAATTTTGTTTTTGTGTTGCTCTCTTCAAAATATTAATAAGGGTAAAATAGATGAACTCAAAAAATGTATTTCTAAATGACTTTTCTTAATCTCCATGTCAAAACATTATGAACCACTATTTATGGACCGAGGGAGTATCTTTTAAATGTTTAACTTCCCATGCAACTCGTACTTGCTATCCTAACATCACTTCAGTAAGTGATTACATTGTATGCAGAAGGTTAAAGGTTCTAATCCCATGCAGTCCTCCCCTTTAAGAATATCCGATCAATGTACCTTAAAAAAATATTTAGCTTTTTTGGTTGTGTCTTTTTTCTTGTTGAGTTGAAATTGATATTTGACACTCATTATTTTATTCTGATTGTATTCATTTCACAACTGTCAGGGCTGGTAACTTAATTGTACCAAATTTAGGTGCAGAAGTGATTAGTGATGTATCCTCTTCATCAGGACCTGTTAAATTGGAAGATTTACAAAGGATCTTGAGTAATATTAGTCATGGAGGTATTTCTTCTCATAGGTTGCATTTTAACACCTCTAGCTCTTACTTTCTCTCTCTCTCCCCCAATCTCTTTGTAGCACAGTTTAATCTTTGACTCGTTATATATGATGATACTTGTTGCAGGTAGTGCTGGGGATCCAGATGGAGGTAATCACTCGACATTTTATTGTTATATGCAATAGGCTGAAGGAAGTTTGAAACATTTAGTGATGACTGATGTATTTTAAATGTTGTTCCTGTAACTATATTTCCATTTATCACCTATGGATTATATTCTATTTTAGAATCAAAAGGTATAGTGAATTATTGTTTATTTTGCATATTTAAGCTCTAAATTCTCTGTCAGTATTCCCAAAAAAAAAAAAAAAACTTTTTGTTCGAGAGCTCCCAAGAAATAATTCTAGACATCGATCGCATTAGTGTTATTTTCCTTATTTCTCATTTTGTTGTTCTGGTTTTTGGGCTTATATGATTGACTTAAGTGCGACTGAGGTGCAAGTTGCAATGAATGAAATGTTTTGCCTAACTTCTACGCCTTTTTCTTATTATTCCTTTTTTGATATATATAGATTATTCCTTTTTTGATATATATAGTTTAACTTGCTATACATGTTATTTCGAGTTGTGAAATGTGTGCCTGATTTCACTAATGCTTTGTGCCCTGTGCCTAAGTTCCTTGATTGTCTTTTAATTTTCCTATCCATGTTGTGGTGTGGAAATTATAAATTATTGTTTAAATAATTATCAAAAGTTTTCTGTCAAGTTATATTGAATCTGAACCTGTAAAATAACTATTTATTTAATTATTCTTACAGAAGGTATGTGGCATACTTCTGTATGTATTATCTCATCCTGCTTTCCTGTGAGTTTCTTTTTTTTGTGTAGGATTGGGATTAGGAGATATCCTGAAGCCTGATTTAATAATTCCATTGATGGACACATTGCCATTGCAAGAAAGATTAGCATCATATTTACCTGAGGTAGAAATAGCCTTCTGTTTGAGATTTCATCTTTATCTTTCATATTTGTGTGTTCCTGAGAAAATTGACGGTGCAGGGTCGGTGGACCCCAGAGGATATTTTGGAATTGCTGCAGAGCCCACCTTTCCGTCAACAAGTGGATTCTTTTACTTATGTGAGAAATTGGAATCCTGACCTTATGTTTATTTTTATTTTTAGGTGCCGGCTAATTTAGTAAGGTGTACTTTTCTCTTTGTTTTTAGGTACTTAAAACTGGACAGGTAGACTTGTCTCAATTTGGTATTGACCCCAGTAAATGTAAGTGGTCTCAAACTCCAGAAGTCTCTACCCTTGTTATTCTCCTTTGCTTTTGCTATGTCTGGTTTGATGATCTTTCACATGTTCATATTACTTGGATTGAAAGTCTAGTTAATTCTTCGGAAGTATGATCGGAAATATTTACAAGGGGTCAATTACTTCAGCTTTAGAGAGCTTTGTGTGAATGCTTGATGAAATTTTGTCCCTTGAAACAATATAGGAATGAATATATGGTGAAAGAAATTTCTGATATAGAGAATTAAAAAACGAAAGGGAAACAAAAATAAAATTTCCTAATATCAGGCTAATTCTACCTTTTGGCCACTTAAGGTTTTAAATAACCATCCAGCAAAAGTTAAAAGTAAAAAATAGAGCTTTTATCAAAGGGAGTATTACCAAATAAATTCAAATTAAAACCTTGCACTGCTTATTGCACTTATACCTCTTTTGTGCTACTTGTACCTGTCATAATATTTATGCAAATTCCTTATATGCTCTTGCAAACTGTACTGACAAAATATTATTGTTAGTTTACATAATTGGCACAAAATTAATGTTACGACATTGGACTACTTGATTGAAGTTTTGGATTTATTTGATCATTAACCTTTTATTAGTTTATGAGTGAAGATGCTGCGATTAAATGTTATGTTCTTTCCCTGACATTGCAGACAAGTTCACTGTTGTGTCTTTTCTAGAGGCACTTGAAGATTCAGTTTCTAAAGTTTCTGAGGAATCAAGACAAGATGACAAAGATTTAACATCTCAATCTTGTGATCGAAATGAGCCCATGGATGAAAGCAGTTAGTGGAGGCGGTTTGCTGCAAACCCTGTTGTGTATTTCTCATGGTCATATTTATTACAGAAATATATACTTTCTGCCTGATCTTTTGTTTCCATTACTATTTTTTTCAAAAATTTCATATTCCAATGGCAGTGGAAGATGAAACAGTAGCAAGAAAAGGAAAAGCGCTTTTTTTTTTTTTCTTTTTTTTTTTTGCTTTAAATTTGTGACTAATGGTTACACTGAGCAATGACTCATCATTTTTTTTTTTTTTTGAAAAACTATCGTAGTATTTTGCAGTCCTCAACTCATTGTATTAAATGACATTGTTGCATTATTCTTTTTAATTGCTCTTACATCGTGGGTGTGAGTTTGGCAAGAAATGATTAAGGGTAATAGTTGTCTTTGGCAAAACGGAGAGAATTTGGCAATTCGAGGAGAATCGGACTATGTTAGCGGAAATTACAAAACTGACCCCCTAATAGTCATGATTTTTGATGAATTATAATATAAAATAATTTGTATGTATTTGCTATATTTGTGCGTATCCTACTGGTGGGTTTGTACTAATGTAATTTTGATTGTGCAAGATTCTCTTCGTTTTGTTATACAATTCTCTCTTGATTTATTATTTTTTTGTAAAGGGTAAAATTGTAAACTTCAATTAATAATAATTTATTTCTCATTTTATTTTCTTTCCATCCAAATATAGGGTGAAAAATAAAAAAGGAAAACAAACAATACAATCTTTTTTTATTTTCTCTTCCCTCTTATTTTCTTCCACCACTTCCTAAACATAACGTTAGGTAGGGGAGTGCATGGGACTACGGAAATTCCGAACCGTTCCTAAAAATCGTTTTGAATTTTTTATCGCCGAGAAAAATTCAATATTAATTTAATAGTCTCGTCTCGAATTCTATTTTGAAAGTAATTATGAGACATGACTGGTTCTTTGATACTTACTCGTACTGATTTAAATTCTGTCCCCTTCTAGTTCATCCCGTCCTGAAAATTGAGAATTTCGTTCAATTTTTTCTTTTTAAATTTTATTTTTTAATGAATTTCAAATTATGTTATAAAAATAATTTTATTCAATTTATTTTAGTTTTTTTATAATACCAATTACTGCTAAAGTAATAATAATAAAAAAAATAATGTAATAATAATAAAAAAATAATATGTATCCTTTAAAATATAAAATAAATCAAGTAATTAAATATATTTTTCAACATAGGTTTTTCCACTGTTATTCCATAATATGTGTTAAGTAACTCTTTTTGAATAAATTTTTTCTATTAAAGAAAAAATGAAAATATTAATCAATACAGGAGAGAATATTAACTTCGAAAATTAACCAGATTATTGGTTATGCTTAATGCTATCATTATTTATTTTTCAGATGATATTCATGATTAAATTAAGTATATTTAAGTTAGCTTAAAGACAACAGTGACAAATGATGAGTTAAAATTCATAAAATAGATGTAAAGTTAAATTATATATAGTTTTTGCATTATTTTATTTTATTATATTTAATGCTTTTATTAACTAGAAAAAAACTACTTAAAAATCTTCTATTATAACTTGGTAGTAGATCATCAATGATTGAATTAATTATTTGATTTATTTTTTTAACCCAAAAAAATTACTGTATTCATCAATTACAATCAAATAAAATTCATTTATATAAATTTGAGTTAAAATAATTTAGTAAAACTACGGAAAATCCTAATTGATTTTTGACTTGACCCATTCTGTTCTGTTTTATAAAACCGAATTCTCGTTCTGTCCTGTCCCAAAAAAATGGGATAGGATCGGATGAGAATACATATCTATTGGGACGAAATTATGAGTGTATTTTTTATGTCCTGATATTTTGGGATGAGACTGAAAATTATTTAATTCCCATCCCAACTCGATTAATGCACACCCTTGGTGTTAGGGTATTTATTTTGTATAGAGAATTTACTCTAAATAAAAATTTTGAGAAGGATGCAAAAGAGAGTTCAAATTGCCCTTGAATAATCTCTATTAGTTACCTTTTTTTTTTGGCTCAATAAGTATAGTGGCATATAAAAGGTGAATGGATAATTAATGATCTTCTGTTTTCAAAGCATGATTAATGACTATATTTATGTGCAGTTTGATAGAAACGTGCTTGAATTTATGAATTTGAACACAAACAAGGGTACGTATATTCATAATATGACCACACATTTCAATTATTTTATCCTATCTATAAAAAAAAGTCTATATCTCCATATCACACTTTAATTTGGGTACAAATTTGAATTTTTTTTTCCAACAAATTTAAAGTGATTCTTTGTTAATTAAGTTTGTACTCATGATTGATTGTGTGTTTAAATTGCATTCCATATTGTGTTAAACAAAAAGTGTACTAATTTACGCATGAAGCACGAGTACGAGTATGTTTTTTTGGAGGTCAGCATAAAATAGTAACAGGTTTGTATTGTTGCACTCTACTTTTGCAAAATTATCTTTATGCAGAGATTAGCCCTTGCTAATATGGGCAAAAATTTTATTTTTAGTGAACAAATTGACCGATTTATACTAAGACTATATTTGTATACTATTCCTTAGGAGTGTGCTCTACTTTATGGATGTCAGCATCATTACTATTTTGTATTTTTCATTTTTTCTTTAAAAGGCCACATGTTTACATTATTGGACCTCAGTTTTAAAATAATGAGGTATATGTCAACGTTACACCCCATTATATTATAGGCACAATTTTTTATTTTACCGAGCAAATTGAGTGTCCTTTTTTTTTGGATTGAGGACATGAAGAAGGTGGGTCCATGATGGTCCTCAAAAAATTTGGCTAATAAATGTGCCTTTGGAAGACTGCTAGCGACTTGGCTTCCTCATCATTGATTGTGTAATTTAATATTGATTAGAGATATTATAGACCAAAAAAAGCAAAAATTTATGTTTAAACCACTTCTTCAACCACTTTACTTTTTATGTTTTTTTTTTTTTTTTTTTTGTAAAGTAACAGAATAAAGAGAGTAAATTTTATTATTTTTTTCCAAATTTTGGAATGATACTATTTTATGTTTGCTGAGCAGTAATGAAACATGATGTAATGTTTAGATATACAAAACATTTATAATGCATAACAATTGATATGGAATATCACCTAACCACTATTTTGACTTGAAGGGTAGCGCACTCCAACAACAAGAAGCAAGTTGTTTAATTAGGTAGCGGGAAGTGACTAAATATTCATGTTAAAATTTTCATTAGTACACATATATGATAGGACGAGTTATGAGTGTGGACCGGCTCATCGGAGGATTAATTAACTCCATTTACCAATATTCACGTCTTATAATTGCTTGCAGATGCATATTAGTTATGGGTGTTGGTATTTGTCGATGCTTGATTGCATGAAAGTGTATTCATTTTACAATATTAGGCTCATTCATGTGATTACTTGGGTTGTTTGTGTTATTTTTTTGTTATTCAATGAGTCGAGAAGTTCATTCTCGCTTCATTTAATTATTTAAGCTGCAAAAATTTTTCTATTTTTTTTATGATCGCCTACTTTACTCTTTTTATAAAGCTTTTTTTTTTTTTTTTTTTTGAGAAGATACTCTTTTAGAAAGCGTATTTTTAATATTAGATTAAAAGTTCATAATTTCTTAACTTTCCTAAATTTATTATCTTATTGTTATATTATATGTTCTTTTTACACCTTAGTAACTCCACAATTATATTAAAACATTAAAATATTTAATGTAATCTATATATATAAATGACAGCTAAAACAATGAGAAAATTTAAGATGTTCTCTTTGTTCAGCACTATATTTTTCTTTTTTTTTTTTTTTTTTAAAAATTTGAGATTTTTTTCTTACTTTTCTGTATTTTGATTGGCCAACTTAATTTTTCAATTTTTCAATTTAATATATAATACTGATAATTGGTAATTTTCAAAACCTATAATCTACTCTAATCATGCCATCTAATCCAACTAGAATTCTAAAAACTAGCTAAGTTTGTTTGAATTGAATATATTATTATATATAATCTAATCTCTATCTCTTCCAAAATTAATTCCTACTGCCAATGTGTGAAATGAGAAGAAGAAGAATGAAAAAAAGATGGGTTATTGTAGACGCTTAAATTTTACTCCTAAAAGGTTCAGTGATGATACATCGTTTTTTTACATAAAACTGGATCGGGATTTCTGATCATCCTGGTTTTTGGATCGATGGTCCATGGCTAAGATTACTGATGTGTTTAACCACTTTTACCTTTTTCAGGTTACCAGGCGTTTCGCGACAAAACTGGGCCCAAAAAATGCATCGGGTTTGCCCATCACACTTTCTGGTGCACCACCTCATTTTGTATATCACCCGGTCCGATTCTGTAAAAGTGAGCCCGTCCCGTTGCAGGCCTGATAGTGGCTTTTTTGCTGCATCAGCCCTAAAATGGGGTAACCCACCCTCATTTTGCCTATAAATAGGCATTGAGAGCTGTGAAATGGAGGACTCTTTTTTGGAAAATAAGGGGAAGCTCTTGCATTTTAAAAACTCAGCCAAAAAGTCTAAAGACAACTTGTGTTAATCTTGGATTTGAGGTGAGAATTCATTGTTAATCAATCAAAAATCGCTTGTAGACAATCTAGAATCCTAAAAACACACAGTCTAATTTTGAATCTTGGATTTTTGGATCAAAGACCAAGTGTTGGGTTTTCCTTCACCATTTTAGAGCAAATCATCAAAGATATCGCAAAAGGTAATTTTTGAGAACCTTTAAAATGCTTTCCCCATCTTTTTCTTTGTTTTTTCGGTGTTTAAAACACCATTCTTGGGTTTGGTTGTGAGGGAAACCTAGGATCAACCAAACAAGGATTTTTTGCACCTTTGTGGCGTGAGATCAATAGTAGTGTTATGCACCGCTTCCTTATGGCTCGTGCCACAAGTTTCCAGAAACTCCTGTTCTTACTCAATAAATGTCCCGATTCGGTGATCCGATAGCCAAGCTCCGACATTAAAAGGTTCGTGATGTGTATTAGGTCATATATGGATCAAATAAACACATAAAACATGATTGAGAGCAATGATTGATGGATTTGTTCATCATTCTAGGATGAACATCAAGATCATGAGCTTAAATCATGTAAAACCTTTAAATTTATGTCATTTAATTATTGTTCTTTACTTTAGTAGCATTTTATCATTTCTGTTCTTTATTATTTTTGTCCTTTAAATTCTTCTCATTTAGTTTAATGTTCATTGTTATTGTGCTAACCCTTTATTTCTTAATCTTGTATCATTTACATTCATCATATTCATGATGGTTGGATGATTGATTGAGTTATGATCTTGTAATTAATATGTAGTTCTGTGGTTACTTATTATCCATTATGATTGTTGCTTGTGGTTTAGATTTATTTTTGATTTAAGCTTCTTATTGCAAAATGTAAAAGGGTCAGTAATGGGGAGTTCTATTATTGCTTGATGTAATTATTATTTGGGCTTGGAAAATTTGGAGGGTTTAAGGGTAGAATGTAATGATTAGGTTGGTTTGTAACTCTATTCTCCTCATCTCCCCTTCTTTGGTTGATTTATGTTATGTTGTATGGATGAGATTGAATGTATGTTTGACATGTTTTCCAAAAATGCATAAAAGGTTTTACATTTCAATTTTTTGTTAATTGCATTATTAAACTATTGTGAATTAATGGACAACTAGAAGGCCGGCTTAGTCGGGCGAGATGGGTGCCTAACACCTTCCCATCCCGTACCTAAATCGCAGACCGTATCTTTGGTTTAAAACCAATTAGTCGATTCAAAGAATTGACTGATTTGAGAATTTTCCCTAATAAGGGTGGTGACTCCAAAATAAAACTCTTACCAAAGTGAGACAACCTTTTTCTGAGGATTAAACGGGTTTAATAAAGAGAAAACCATTTTATTAAATAAAACAAATCAAGCCCGTTCGATTCATTCCAAATCTTTTTTGGAAAAATTCGACATCCTCAGCCTGGTGACTCCATTGGGGATCAAACCCAGAATCTTTAGTTTTCGGTTTTGAGTTCGAATAAGAGAGTTGACTCCGAAAGTTCTCCACTTATTCATAATCTTTAATTATGTTATTAACTTCAAATTGAGTTTAGTTTTTCATACTTATAAACTGTTATTCATGCATTTATCTCTTCTTTATCTCCTTTCTACCCTAAAACCCTAAGGTTATATTGGGGGTCATGGTCCTCTCACTCTACTGGACTGTTTGGATCAACCACTAATATACACCACCCATAAGTCAAGTACCGTTTGGTATATATCAAAAGAATTGGCACAATCCATTATTGCCATTATGCTTAGACCTAAAGCAAATGGGAGGAAACAACCAATTCTCGCTTAACCCAAAGACTTAATAAGCTCGACCTAAGCTCATGTAATCGACCCTAGTTCCTTCCTCTATGTTTACCTTAATAAGATTTGATTGTTGCATTCATTCAATAAATACGAGAGATGACGGTCCAAAACCCCATGATGATTTATGGGCCCAACCTATATGTCCTAGGGTTAGAAAAAGACTTTACCTCAAATCATGTGTGGGAGATATAAGGGTGGAGGTCATGCATTTCCCAACTCCCTTCCCCTCTTATTTGTATGTAATCGCTATGAATACGTCATGCCTCAATCATGCATCATTTGACTTGTTTACTTGTAGCCATATAGGGTATATTCCATCATGTCTCGGTCCCGACGATCAAAGTGCCAAAGGACGAAGGACATAAGAGAAGTGTTGGAGGCAAAATTAGCTAAAAGAGCTGTTGGCTCAAGGGTCAATTTTATCTTGAGATTTTGATGATTATGCAAAATAAATAAATTTAATATTCTTGTATGTGCTTGTTTTCACACCGCCCCCGAGCGACCCGAAAAGCTATCACTTTTCTTTTTATTTGGAAATGTGATTTTTATTTTTAACAAGTGGTGACAAAACCTTTTTGGATACGATGCCGATAAATCGGTCTTATAAAATATTTTTGAGTCGCCACCCATTTTTTCGGCAATGGGACCGTTTCCAATTTTAAAAGTGACTTCATTTTAAACCCAATTTTATTTAAGGCCAATTTAGAGAACTGGTCAGGCGCACCGAGTGCGATTCTGGATAAGGGAATTGGGTACGTCGGCCCCTTGGAAGCCGACGCCCGAAAAAACCGGCCTCTTTAAACCTACAATTTCTAATTTTGATTTAGAAAAGCCATATTATATATTCAAACCCAACCCAAATAAATCGAACCGAGTTCCTATATGGAAAATTATTTAATCGTCCCAAACAAGTTCAATCATTGCATTCATACTATTCAAACAATTCAAATCATTCAACACAGAGTAGTTAAGTCAAAGTAAACAAAAGACCCGCTCTTGCCTTATGGTTAAAGGCGGGCCACAAACTGAACCTAAAAAATACATTCTACCCATTTTTAATCCAAGAAACCCTAAAAACCCGAAATCATGCATAATAATATATTAACATACTAAACCTGATTAAACTGCAATCTGCCCACAATTGGCTGTCTCTTGACTTATTAAAAGAATTAAATATTTATTAATTGTACGAAATTATTATTTTTTTAAAGAACAAAAGTCGTTTCTGGAATCTTAGAACAGTCGCGTCACGCAGCTGTTCGTGACTTGGAAAAAAAAACCTTCGGGTTCATCAGTCATTTATTTCAAATACAATATTAAACAAAAAATAAAAGTGAAATAAAAATCATAAACACGAACAGCTCCGTCACGCAGCTAATCGGGACAATATAACTATGTTTTGGACATGAACAGTTCCGTCACGCACCTTGTAGCTGCGTTACGCAACTGCTCTGGTCCGTAACTATTTTTCAAGCAACCCTTTTTACATTTTCCTTTATTAAAACTTGTTTCAGTATAGCTCAGAAACATCCAATAATGGGTAGGGTATCGTTTAATTAAGATCATACTACTAAAACATCAATAAAATAAATAATAATGAATAAACAACTAAAAATACCAAGAAAAGTTTTAGATAATTACCTAACCCTTAGATTGAGGATTGTAAACAATCTGAACGTCTTAAGGAACGAGATTTCAAAGTCCCAAAAGTCTTTGTTCACCAAGTTTTTAACAAATACCTCCTTCTCTTTTGCTTTTCTCCCTTTTTTTTTTCTTTTTTATGATTTTCATTTTTAACTTAATTAATTTCTAAAGGCTGTTTTTCTTCAAGATAACTCAGAAGAGTTCCTGCAGAAAAACCTAGCCACAATTGTTTTTTTTTTTACGCCCTCAAATTCCTCCTTCGAATAAGATAAAAAACGCTGTATTTATATAGTTAGGGCAACAGGGGATAGCTGCGTCACGCAACTGACGGCTGCGTGACGGACCCGATAGCTGCGTGACGCAACTCACTTTCTGGACCATTGCCACGTACCCAAACAGAATGAAAAACCGTTATGTTGGCTTTCATGGTGATGTCATCTTAATTGGAGTTGCGTGACGCAGCTGTCAGTGCCGCCACGCACCTAATAGCTGCGTGACGCAACTCTAGTGCAAATCAGACACCATTAAATTGGTTTAAATCAAATCCTTGGGTTTAAAGACTTTTCGGATAACCATGATTCCTCATTCCGCGTCCTCGTATCCTCATCGGGTTAGGTGGGGGCATAAAGACACGCGTCAACAGTTTGCCCCCCCACTTTATCATTAATTGTATAAACGATTAATGTTAAAGTGGTCTATTGACGCGCCTTCAACCTCGAATTGGATGAAATGGTTGTCCTGATCATCCGGTCGCATTCAAAACTCAATTTGATCGGCTTTGTTGGCTCCAGTTGGATCGGTAACGACCTCCCAAACTCGGTCTAATTGGCTCTGAAGATATCTTGGAGGCTCGGTTTGATTGGCTCGAAGGATTTTGATTGCCCTGATCATCTTCGTAATTCATCATCATTAACCAGGAAGAGAATCCAAATAGCTTCGTAATACACCATCACTGTTTGGTGGGACCTATCGGCTTCGGAAAATCATCACCCGGTTGGTCATTGAGATTGTCCTGATCAGCTTCGCAATATACCATCACTAATCAGTAAGAAGATTAACTTGATCAGCTTTGCAATACATCATCACTAATTGAGAAAACGATCCAAATAGCTTCGTAATACACCATCACTGTTTTGGTCGGCCCTATTGGCTTCGAGAAACCATCACCGGTTGGCTTGAAAAATTGTTCAAGAGAAAAAAGAGGCAATTTCTGTGTGCAAACAGATCTTGCCTTTGTTAAATGTTAGGGCGTCACATGCCCCCATGCATTAATAATTATAAACTTTGAAATTTTGCATCAGGGCAGAAGATTGTATTTTTGAAATTTTTTTAGTCCTAAATTTTCAGGTATACCTTTCCTGATGTGGGCATTTGAAAGAAAATTTACCTGAGGATAATTTGGGCAATTTGATGATCTTGCCCCCTGTGCGGTGAGTGGGACAAAATTGCTGAAGTATACGAACCGCACACTGACTTCAAATTGCTTGGATGGGCCATTTTGGGCTTAAATGGGTGTTAATATGGGCTACTTTGGGCTTAAAGAGGTGTTAATGGGCTTGGGCCCATTTTCACTTCTTATTATAAGTAAGATTTTCAACATTTCATTTTCCACTTTTCAAACTCTCAAACCTTCCGAAACACTCTGAACCTTAGCTAAGATGGCCCAGCTTTCCGAGATCCCAGCTTCTGCTTATACGCCCGAGATGGACACCCTGGGGGCGATCCCGGACATCTCGATTTTCGAAGGTGAGCGAGTACCGGTTAGCCGTAATGCCCTGACACCCGGGACACGACCTCTTCAGCTTCTCCCATTGCCGGGCTTTGATTTCCTGGTTCGACATGATACTGACGAGATGCGCGGTTTCCAGTCTGAGGTAAGTGACTTCACACTTGAATTTCTTGCTTTTAGTGTATTGCGAATGATTGTTTGGTGCGATTTTGTACTGTCTAAGCGTCGGTAGTAGCGCATGCAGGAAGGAGTTGTATGAACGCAGCTGTTCTAGCGTGAACAGTTGCGTGACGCAACTGTTCGAAGTGCCCCATGGTCCCCAGCCTTTGATTTGCTTATCTTGCTTGTTTTGATGCCTTGTTTGCTATCGTAAAATGCTTCGTCATGTTGATTGTGACTTGCCTAGGTCCTGTAGATGCATAGAAGAGCATAGAAATTGGCAAATAGAAACGTTAGGGTTTTTCTTTTTTGTCTCACCTTCCACGCATCTGCTCTTCGGAAGAACAGTTGCGTGATGCAATTGTTAGTCAGAGGATGCGTCCTTGACAAGCTGCGTGGCGCGGCTCCGTGGTTGCGTGACGCGGCTGTAGTCCGAAGTCACAACTTCGACAAACTGCGTGACGCAGCTTCGTAGATGCATGACGCGGCTGTAGTTGCGTGACGCGGCTGTGTCTGGCCAGAGGGCTTGAACACTCTCTTTTCCTGTCATGAAAACGAAAATAGACAAGTGTTAGTTTTAATCCTTTTTTTGTGCGGATTTTCTTACACAGGTCGATCTGGGCAAGGCCCGTGCTGTGCGGATCCTCCACTGATGCTTCAGCTTCTGGGACTTATTGGACCCCCCGATGCGGTCTAGAGTCGTTGCTGCTGGTTTCGCGATTATGCCGCTGGGCTTCGCCAGACTCAGCCCCGGTTTCACCCGCCATGCGCTACGCGCTGATGGAGCGTGGAACGACTGCACCCACTCATTCATATTCGGTTTCGGAGAGATGACCCTGACTCCAGCCGACTATACTGCCATCACCGGGCTTGGATTTGACGGCGAAGTTGCTCCTCTAGATTCTCGGTACCAGACTGCCGCACTGGGAGCTGAGCTTGTTAGGACCCTACTCGGTGTTCCTACCCGCACCAGGTACACGGATCAGGGGTACGTCTCCTATAAGGTGGTCTACAAATTTTGGGCCGAGCGGATTCGTACGAGATTGGCTGCATGGAGAGAGCTACCTGCTGATGCTAGACCTGCAGCTCTTGCTTATATGAGGGAGGAGAGGGACCAGGCGGCGCAGTCTTTCATTTTCTACATTATCTCCTCTCAGCTTCTGTGCACCTCCCAGAATAAGGGAGACCTTGCCGTGCTGGCCTGTCTACGGGATTTAGGCCGTGTTGGCTCTTATAACAGAGCCTCTCTCGCATTGGCTCATCTCTACCATGGTCTAGATGTATGGACCAGGGGTAGCGGTGAGTCTAACTGGCAGTTCCTCCGCTCTCGCTCGAGGTAAGACCATTATTCCCTTGACTTTATTCCTTTATTTTTCCATTACTCAGATATACTTAGCTGTTGAGATCTTGTTAC